>NW_026114468.1:0-296542 GCF_018139145.2 Gymnogyps californianus | reverse complement strand
TTTTTCCTAAACCTTTGAAATTTCATCAGTGTTCAGAACTTTGTTAAATCATTGTCTTGCATAAATAACCCAGTTATTCTGTCAGTGATACTATTACTGATATATTTTTTTTAAATGTAACAATTACTTCTTAATATCCTCCATGGTTGATGTTAGAATGTACTGGGTCTGGCTGGGAGGGAGTTAATTTTCTTCATAGCAGCTTGTATGGTGCTGTGTTTTGGATTTGTGACTGAAACAATGCTGATAACACACTAATGTTTTAGCTATTGCTGAACAGTGTTTGCACAGCATCAAGGCCTTCTCTGTTTCTCACTCTGTCCCCCCAGTGAATAGATTGGGAGTGTGCAAGAGGTTGGGAGGGGACACAGCCAGGCAGATGACCCAAACTAACCAAAGAGCTATTCCATGCGATATAACATCATGCTCAGCAATAAAAACAGAGGGGAGGGGGGATAACCCTGGTAGGCAGCTAAATACCACACAGCTGCTCACTCACTCCCCCCCCAGTGGGACAAGGGAAGAGAAAAGGAAGAGTAAAAGCAAGAAAACTCATGGGTCAAGATAAAAATACTTTAATAAGAAAGTATTCTGTAATCATTAGATAATATGAAATCTATCCTCCTGCATTCTGATGGACAAGGTATCATCCTTATTTGGGACTGGATGTAGTCATGAGGTAAGATTTTTTTTTTAAAGAATGCCTTACACAAAATGAACATTATTTTTGGGAACAGAGCTCCCCAGAGATAAAAGTTCTCTTTCAAACACCTCCCAGGTTAGTGGCAAATTAATCCAATATTTCTTTACTGAAGTCATCTCTTCCCGCAGAATTAAATTCTGCTAATTAACACCAAGTCGGTTTTGACTAAATATATAAGATCTGATGATTTAAAAAGAAATACTGTGGCATATACTTCATAAAACTCATCTATTTTTTCCTGCTTTATGCTGATATTGATGTAGATTTGGGTAGGGTGGAAAATCTGGTTCTTTGAAAACTGAGATGTAGAAAAATAAGGAACAGAAACATTTGTGATGATATCTGGTTATTTTTTCCACAGAAATGCAACTTCATTGTGGGAAAAGCTAGTGGTCACATTGATTAGATCTAAACATTTGCTGTTTTATCAATACTGATTATTATTCCTTACTCCCATTTCAGATACAGCAGGGCTCAAACAACTGGGAAAAAAATGTACCTCTGTGTGCCATATCTGTAATAAGTGCATTTTGACCAAGAAAGAAGTATATTATAGATTATGAGGCAGTAGTACTTTACTGTACATTTATGTGGCAAGGTTTTGGTAGCAGGGGGGCTGCAGAGGTGGCTCCTGTGAGAAGACACCAGGAGTTGCCCCCATGTCGGACAGAGCCAGTACCAGCTGGCTCCAAGATGGACCCACTGCTGGCCAAAGCTGAGCCAATCAGCGATGTTGGTAGCGCCTCTTTGATAACATATTTAAGAAAGGGAAAAAAATGCTGTGCAGCAGCTGTGAGAGAGAGGAGTGAGAATATGTGAGAGGAACAACTCTGCAGACACCAAGGTCAGTGAAGAAGGAGGGGGAAGAGGTGCTCCAGGCACCTGAGCAGAGATTCCCCTGCAGCCCGTGGTGAAGACCATGGTGAGGCAGGCTGTCCCCCTGCAGCCCATGGAGGTTAATGGTGGAGCAGATATCCACCTGCAGCCCATGGAGGACCCCATGCCGGAGCAGGTGGATGTGCCCTGAAGGAGGCTGTGACCCCGTGGAGAGCCCACGCTGGAGCAGGCTCTTGGCAGGAACTGTGGCCCGTAGAGAGGAGCCCATGCTGGAGCAGGTTTGCTGGCAGGACTTGTGACCCCGTGGGGGACCCACACTGGAACAGTCTGTTCCTGAAGGAGTGCACCCCTTGGAAAGAACCCGTGCTGGAGCAGTTTGTGAAGAACTGCAGCCTGTGGGAAGGAACCATGTTGAAGAAGGTCATGAAGGACTGTCTCCCGTGGGAGGGACCCCACCCTGGAGCAGGGGAAGAGCATGAGGAGGAAGGAGCAGCAGAGACAAAGCGTTATGAACTGACTGCAACCCCCATTCCCCATCCCCTGTGCCACTCAGGGGGAGGAGGTAGAAGAGTTGGGAGTGAAGTTAAGCCTGGGAAGAAGGGGGAGTGGGGCGAAGGTGTTTTTAGTTTTGTTTTATATCTCACTATTCTACTCTGTTATTAATTGGCGATAAATTAAATTAATTTCCCCGAGTCAAGTCTGTTTTGCCCGTGACAGTAATTGGTGATTGATCCTGTTGTTATCTCGACCCATGAGCTTTTCGTTATATTTTCTCCCCCTGTCCTGTTGAGGAGGGGAAGTGATAGAGCGGCTTGGTGGGCACCTGGCAGCCAGCCAAGGTCAACCCACAACATGGCAATTTCATTAGGAATCTCTACTTGCTCATTTGCACTTTATTGGCTTCTTAAAACCCCTCAGTAATTAGAAACTACACCTGAGTTATAGCTTCAGGTTTTTTTCTTTCCTCTCTCTGAAGAGCTTTGCCTTTCTGTTATAGGTAGTGTAATGGATTTTTTTCTTTTCATATATTCTTTTTAAATTAAAGGGGGGAAAAATGAACACCCACAGGTTAGAGGTAATTTTATGCCATATCTTATAGGAAGCACCCTTTGTTAGCAATGTAGTTCGTAGAGCAAACTGCATGATTTTACCAATGAATTACAGCAGACCCTTAATGAGCAGCCACAGTAGGATGGTTGTGCTGGACAAGCACATGTAGATGTTAATCCTTTCTCAAATTATTCAGCAAGAGAGACATGGTGGAGTAAAGGATAAGGACATTTTAGAAGAAAGCTGTTGTATTTCTCTGTTTCTCTCTTTGTTGCTTTTGAGTTAGCTCTGCTTTCTGAGGATATCTATATCGGTCTTTCTGAACTCGGCTTCCTCTGAGCCTCTCACCCAAACAGGGGGTGGAGAAAAGTACAGCAGAGATCACAGTTCTCCCCACTCTTGCCCTGCTTTCTTGCTTAATTTGCAAGTCTTGTTTAATCTGAATAGATTGTGAGGTGCTCTTTTTCAAGACATTCCCTCACAGGAGAATGGAGTGCCATTTAAACAGAAAATGGGAAGAGAAAGAAAAGGCAGTGATTTGAATACTGCAGATGCTAGCCAAACCAGTTACATTCTTCTGTAATATACTGAAGTTGTGCTCTGCAAGAAGCAGATCTTGAAGCTAAGCATGCAGTTTGCACTGATTGGAATAAACAAATCCTATCATGCTCATTGAAGAAAAAACAGCACCATGTAAGTTTTCAGAACAATTATCAACCCAGATTATGGGACCACTCGTGAAGAAAATGCAGTGTAGAGTGAAAAAAGTATAGCAGAAGATGAATAAGGGCTTGAAGAATTGTTCAAAAACAATCTCCAGAATTTAGCAGCATAAAGACAGCTCAGTGTTATAATGCAGAAAAGGAAAAGCCTTTCAAATCAGAAACAAAGATGATTTTTAAAAACCTTGCACCTCTTCAAACTTCAGTTTTGAAAATCATAGTTATCGGAGGTGACTGCATTTCTAATATGCTTTTATTTAAAAGCTTTTAAACAATGTTGAGGAAAAAACCCTGCTACTTCGCTTGACCTTAACTTGGTGTGTTAGCGGTACACATGGTAGGAAGCTGTATTGGGTTTGTGTGGCAAAGTCTTGGTAGCGGGGGGGGCTACAGGGGTGGCTTCTGTGAGAAGCTGCTAGAAGCTTCCCCTATGTCCGATAAAGTTAATGCCAGCAGGTTCCAGGACGGACCCGCCACTGGCCAAGGCTGAGCCAATCAGCAACAGTGGTAGCGCCTCTGTGATAACATATTTAAGAAAGGGAAAAGAAGTTACAGGGGAGTTGCAGTTGCAGCCAGAGAGAGAGGAGTGAGAAGATGAGAGAGGAACAACTCCGCAGACACCAAGGTCAGTGAAGAAGGAGGGGGAGGAGGTGCTCCAGGCGCCAGAGCAGAGAGATTCCCCTGCAGCCCATGGTGAAGACCATGGTGAGGCAGGCTGTCCCCCTGCAGCCCATGGAGGTTAATGGTGGAGCAGATATCCACCCTGCAGCCTGTGGAGGACCCCACACCAGAGCAGGTGGATGCCCGAAGGAGGCTGTGACCCCATGGGAAGCCCGCGCTGGAGCAGGCTCCTGGCAGGATCCTGGCAGGACCTGCAGACCCGTGGAGAGAGGAGCCCATGCTGAAGCAGGTTTGCTGGCAGGACTTGTGACCCCGCGGGGGACCCACACTGGAGCAGTCTGTTCCTGAAGGACTGCACCCCGTGGATGGGACCCATGCTGGAGCAGTTTGTGAAGAACTGTAGCCCATGGGAAGGACTCATGTTGGAGAAGTTTGTGGAGGACTGTCTCCTGTGGGAGGGACCCCATGCTGGAGCAGGGGAAGAGTGTGAGGAGTCCTCCCCCTGAGGAGGAAGGAGCGGCAGAAACAACATGTGATGAACTGACCCAAACCCCCATTCCCTGTCCCCCTGCGCCGCTCAGGGGAGGGGAGGAGGTAGAGAGAATCAGGAGTAAAGTTAAGCCTGGGAAGAAGGGAGGGGTGGGGGAAGGTGTTTTAAGATTTGGTTTTATTTCTCATTATCCTGCTCTGATTTGACTAGTAACAAATTAAACTAGTTTTTCCCCAAGTCGAGTCTGTTTTGCCTGTGAAGGTAATTGGTGAAGTGATCTCCCTGTCCTTATCTCGACCCACGAGCCTTTCGTTTTATTTTCTCTCCCCTTGTCCAGCTGAGGAGGGGGAGTGATAGTGCTGCTTTGGTGGGCACCTGGCATCCAGCCAGGGTCAACCCACCACAGAAGCCTTCTTGGTAACAAGAGGCAGCTGTTACTGCCCTCAGCACATAATCAGAAAAACTATTCAAAAAGTGAATACCTATTTACTATTCCTTTTCTTTCAAAACTTTTAGGACTAAATAGTAGGTTCATAAGCATGCCAGAAATAGCACCTCATTTTCCATTGAATAAGGTCAAAACAAGCCATTTAAAACTGATGATCACCTACTTTAGGAAACAAGAAATGCATGAAATATCAGATGCAAAGCAACCACACATAGACATCTACCTTCCCTGCATTGCAAATTGGGTAGCTACTTGTACCTAATTGCCAATTGCTGTTTGGATTTTTCCTAAATGACATCACTATTAAATTTCCCATTTGGTAAATGATACAGGATAGATCTCCTAATCTCAAAGGAAATTTTTCAAAAGAAATGGAAAAAATCACCAGGAAGACTTGATCAAAGATAAAATTCACTCTCAGAGTATTCTGTGTTCCCTTTTTCTTGAAAATGGAATTGAGAGTTAAAAACTAGGCAGGTATTAAAATTTAGGCTGCTTTTTTATCCACAAAAGCTTATACTATATCTTTCATAGGTGTGTGTAAAAATCTGACGGACATGTTAAAATGTTCCCCATAATAGGGTGTAGCTCTTTACTTGGAAAAATCTGAAGCAAAAGTTTGCCTTGTTCTGACAGACTAAAACAAGAACAGGCTTCCTAACCCCTGGTATATGAAAATGATGAAAGCTGATATAATAACTGCTGATATCATTGCATGAGGATTAGACTAACCTGAGTATTAAATTATACAGTTCCACATAACTATGAACTACATTAGGGTCCAGATTTCCTTAGCACTTCAAATTAAAAAGTCAGGAATTTGTGTACATAAGAGTACAATGAGGCTCATATTGATCAGTTGCTATTGCTGAGTGCTAAATTCTCAAAAAATATAAAAATAAATATACAAATATTTTTTCAATATAATTTCTCAATTTTCATCTGATTTAATGGGTACATTTTATAAAATGAAACAGGAAAGATCCTTAACAAGTAGTCAGATTCTCTCTGCTCTATTGTCACTGATATTTCTGAGTCTAGTTCACAGAGTTACATCAGCTGTAAATCTGTCATCCAACACTGAATGTTTTAAAAGTAAAGATATAGCCAGTGTGGCTTTTTGGGCAGGTGAGCAGAAAAAAGAACTAGCTGAGGAACCAAGCAAGAGATGTGGGTGTTTTACATCTGAAAATCAGGCCATCAGTATAAGGCTTAAAATGTTAGAGATGTTGAATAAAATCATAGTGACTACATTGTAGCATGTGATTTTTATTTATTTCAACAAAGAAAAGAAAAATAGTCAAAAGGAAATAGATTCCTCAACAGCAATTCTGATTTCTCTAAAATAAAGAAGAATGGATTTGTGAATACATACAAGTTCATTTCTGTACATAACAGACAACAAACTTGAGACTGTCTGCCTTGCATGGCAAGGCTTGGATATTCATTGTGGGTAATAGGAACAAACTCTTAAATACAAAAGAATCTTTTAAGTCATATATATCATATAATAGGGAAGCTTTGAGGGACTTCTTATTTGTTTTTCTTTTGCTTTGTAGATTACTGTTGACTTGGATGACTCTCCTGAATCTTGAAATAGATATTTAAATAATGTATTTAAATAGGTTTTTTTTTTAGTTTTACTATGGTTTTTAATTAACATAAGACTATGGCACAATGAGTTTTTGTTTCTACAATAGTTGCCATAGAAACATGATCCAATTCTAACTTTAAATACTGCATAATATATATAAAAATGGTTAAAGACAGAGCAGTATTTCCCATTTAATAGTTCTGAGGAAATTGAAAGCATATGTTTAAGCTGTGTGTCATTTTTTTCTTTTTGTTTATCTGATAAAATTCAAATGAGAGCAGGTTCAGCCCTTATTAGGTCCTTCAATAGTTAAAGGTTTCCTATTTATACCTAAGTGCTTTTGTTTTAATTTTTCCCCAGTTGCCTAATTACATAGCAAAAAGAAACCCCTGAGTTAGCGTGTAAGTGATATCTCCACTCACACCACTGAAGCTCTACTGATTTCAACAGAGCTACTCTAGATTTACCTCCATGTAAATGGGAGGAGAATTGGGCCCAAGATGTTTCAGAAAGCACTAAGGTGTCACCTGGAGTTTTGCATCTGTTTTGTGGAGCGCTTCTCACAAACAAGTCTCCAGTTGCTTTCAGTACAGAGTTATTGCATACTGTGACCTTGCTGTGCAATGCCATCCTATCACCGTGTATTGGGTTTGCGTGGCAAGGTTTTGGTAGCAGTCCCATCTGGGTCACCATTCCACCCCTTGCCTCTGTGAATCACATATTTAAGAATTATCATTAAAATCCACATTCATCACACAATCTTCACAAACTTCACTCACATCAACAAAAAGAATTCCCCACACCAAAATCAAAATAACATCATCACAACACTGACAAAAGTGGACAGTTTACACTTTTTTATAGTTATATATATTATATATATAATATAGCTTTATTATAGTTATCTTCTTTTATTAGGTCCTGTTCTGTTGGGATTTCATGAATTATTAGTGAAATAAGTTTTCATTCTGAACTTTTTTAGTTTTCAGTTATAGACTCTCTTGGATATGGACAGACAGTGCAGCTCCTCAGGGGCTCTGGTGTCTAGCTAAGCTTTCAAAGGAGCGTTAGTCACTAATGCAACAGAAGTAACAATTTGTCAAGTCCTTTAAGGAAAACACCTGTCACATTGCAGAAAGCATAGGAAAGGAAGGATTCCTACTAGTGTGAA
This sequence comes from Gymnogyps californianus, assembly GCF_018139145.2. Taxonomy (NCBI): domain Eukaryota; kingdom Metazoa; phylum Chordata; class Aves; order Accipitriformes; family Cathartidae; genus Gymnogyps; species Gymnogyps californianus. The sequence goes on along the minus strand of NW_026114468.1, from coordinate 288,906 downwards.
GAGTTAGTGCAGGAAGGGCTATATTGCCTTCACCATGTTACATCTGCATCAGATCGTGCTAATGGGAAAAAACCATCCCCTTTACTTAGTCTCAATCCAAGTCATTAATATAGAGTGAGACACACCTGGGCTGTGAGGAGGACTGTATTGTTATTAAGAGATTTTTGGAAAAGGGAGGATTTTTAATGAGTACTCATCAATTACCTTGACAGAAGCACGCAAAGGAACAAAGCCACACAGATAAATATTAGGCATGGGTTGATATTTTAAATGTTATTCTCAGGCTGTATGTGCCATCAGAAAGGATTCATTCAGTTATTGCAACTGTAGTGTGCTGACTGAGAGCTTTTTTTAGCAAAGACAACAGCTTGCCACTCACTGGGAACTAACACAATCTCTCCATTGGCTCCAGTGACAGGGGCTTGTGCCTCTAGTGTACACACATACACACACACAAATTGATAAATGTGTGAAATGTAAAACTGATGTAAACTACTACTACAAAGCTGCTTGCATCTATTGATTGTTTCAAAGTTCTGGGCTGCAGTGCTGGAACCTCTGGTGGTTATAAAGATTTCATTATTCCTAAATTTATTTGTTTTTTCCCAGACTGGCTTAGAGAATATAAAGCTAAAGGTACTATCTTCACACTTGTTTTATGCATTTCTAGGACAGCAGATTGACTATATCAGTAGTTTAATAGAGTATGGTTTTTGAGGTTATCTGCCTTTAGAAAATGCTCCTTAGAGAATAAATTTTCTTTTGTTGACACTGGAGGGAATGACATTTTAGAAATTAAAAGTCCTGAGTTTTGGGCATAACGTTGCTTTCAAGATGCTTGACTGTGAGGACCCTGGTACCTGCTATTTGTATGTGAATTCATTAATGTGAGGCAGAAGAGCAAATCAATTCATCTGTCCACCAGTAGAAAGGCCTGGTCTTGCAAATCCCCACTAGTATGACTAATTGTTGACATTTTCCATGGAGGTGTAATGTGGATCCATTTTTTGTAGGATCTCTTCTAGTTGTTTTTGCACTGCTGAACAAAACACACAGACTCAACGGTGAGTTGGAAGAATTACTCTACATAGGGTAGCATACACATGGCACGTGCATTCTGATTTCAAAGGCTTGTCCATGTGACTATTCAGAGAGCTATAGTGCTCTATCTAGTATTTGTATCCTTTTATTTATTTATTTATTTATTTATTAACTTCTAAGATCTTAATTTTACTTAGGAAATTTGACTGGCAGTACAGGTCAGTGAGCTGAGTCACAAATCCCTCATGCCAATGTCTCCTTTTCAGGTATCAAACACATGCCCTTTTAATGCACATGCCCTTCAGTCTAGAAAAATAAACATTCAGATGAGACTCTTTTCCCACTGCTACCAAAACCCCAACTCACAGACAAATGAAAACCTGATGAAGGCTATATGACAGGACCTATTCCTCTCCCCTCAATTACCTCAATCTGTCATGAGTGCAACTGGCCTTTATCATGGCAAGCAACTCAGACAACTGTCAGTGTTGTGAATAAATCACTGTAGTCCTGAAGTTATGAACTCCCCACAAAGGTTGCTAGAATTCTTGATGTTCAAGTAGTCACATGCCTTAGGGTTGCAAAAGTTTTAAACTAGGTTTTCTCATGTTGGTATTATACTCATTAGATCAAAAAGAAATGTGCTCCCTTACAGAGGACAAAACAGGAGCAAGTTTATTGTTGCTTCATTCTCAGGGCAAAATGCCTCCTTTGTTCTCTTGTCTGTAACAAGCTGAGGTGCCCACCATTATGAGAAGCATATGACAGATGCCTTTTGTTCTCAGAAGAACAGAAGGTTTTCTAAAAAGAGTGGGACTTTTGGTTCCTCTGAAGTAGCTGTCATGTAAATAGTGACTGGTAGCTAGTACTGTGCTAACGACAGTTTACGGTCTTTTTTGCGTAAGTGGTAATGCGTACAAGGGAGTTTGGCTTAGCATTACTCCCTTTGGTTATTCTATCCCCTTTCTGTTTTTTTCATCTTATCTGCCATGAAACAGAGGCAATTTTCAGTAACAGAGAGACTTTTCCACATTTTAGCCACTGATTTTCTATGTTCTGTGTAGAGAGGTTGTATGTACTGATATAATCGTCATAATAATAAAATAATAATTCATTGTCACTTAGATTTCTCCAGGGTAAATGTGATTCCAGTCCAGTCCAGCACAGTTAGATTTCAATACACTTGAGCCCAGAAAATATTCTATGCAGTAATACTAGCAGTGTTCCTGATGGACAGCACTGCAGTAAGTTTTTGCATCATAGTATAGTGCCATGTAGCCTCTCTTTGTGTAATATAGTGCCAGGAACAATGTCTTCACTGCTTAATTCATTCCTAACAGGAGTTTGTTGTTGCATCACAGAATTTTTAATTTTTTGAAGTGGAACAATGCAGCAATTACTTCTATGCTGAGAACAGAGTTGCTTGTGACTGTCTGATACTTTATTCAATCATTTTTTCTTCTGCTTTTAAATTTTAGTGGCAATATGCTCAAAGACAGTAGCTCTCTTGATATGCTTGCCCTACTTCCTGACAGTCAATTCAGTCTTTTTGCTTCCTTCAGAATGATGGATACATTGTCTCTAAGCAAGCAAAGGCTTCATATCAATGAGTCAAATGCAGTTCTGCTTAGACGAGTAAAATACGCATTTATTGGCATGTAGCAGAATAAAAAGGCAAGTGAAAATAAAACCTAATTTTAAGAAAAGATGGCCTTTTCAGATGCACAGAAGGCAAGTTAAACATCCATAATTGGTTGGAATCAGGAACTTATCTGCATTTGTAATAGTGGTGGTGTGAGTGTGAAGGTCTAGGATTAGAAATGAAAAGTTTCTAGGGAGGAGCTATAGCCTTTGTTACACCAACAGGTGTAGTATTAAAAAAAACAATCAACAAGCTTTAGGACACAAAAAAGCCTTATTCGGGTCTGAAACAGAAGTACCAAATATCAAACTAAGGAGAGACCAACTACTCTGAGCTTGATTTCATTATAGCAGTCAGTTATCAATTTGTGAGAAAAGATGGTTGCAACATCAGAGAATTGTGCTAGCAGAAAAACTAGTCAAATATTCCTCCTGTGATCCTGGGGTGAGATGGTTATCCACAGAAATTAGCAGAAAATTAATTATTTAAAATACTTAGATAAAAAAAAAATCAAATAAGAAAAAAGTCACCTGGCATGGTCTATTTAAAAAGAAAGAAAAAACTCTTTTTACATCCTATCCTGGAACAAAGATATACCAAGGAAGCTAAAAAACAAATATAGAGTTATCAAATTGTGATACTCTGCTACAAGACTCAGACTTCCTCTTCTTCATTTTATTTTTGCCTTTTCCTCTCACTTTGGCATTTGATTAATGATAATAACTCTCCAAATATCTTGTCCTTTATCTCCTAGAAGGCCTATGCATGGATGTACACTTTTAACTAGAGCCCTTGAATGTCCATGAGGTCTACTCAAGTGCTTTAAACAAACACATGTAAAATGTGCAGATCAGGTCATATATTGATAGATTTGGCCTGAATCTGAAATTGTTTTTCCAAAAATACCTTGCTGCCACATTTATAGGTAGAGGTGTTCTACCTTGTCAGCAATGGAGCCCTAGTAGATACGTGATTCTGCCCACCAGCAGTGTTTTAAGACTGTTTTTGGATGGAGTTAGGCAACAGATGAAGACTGATAGATTCACATGACCTTATCAATACAAATGCTCCAGCCACTGGTGGAGCTGTGCCAGTGGGAAAATATTGCCCCAGAATCTTATAGCAGAAAAGGCCTTTGTGTAGGTCAAAGAAGCTATTTCCCCCACCTGCTTCCTTGTCCTGCTACAGCTGGATAAACAAAGTTAATTTTAATGTCTCATTACTCAGATTCCATTCCATATGTCCTAATTAACCCTGTCATATTCTGGCTAAAGGTTTCCGTTAACACCTTCTTTTCAGTATTTCTTGAATGCTGAATAAAGTCCCATGCACAAAGCTCCATTAACACGCAAACGACTAAGTTACACTTTGTGTTGACTTTTATTAGTATGGAAAGATGCTTTTCCTGATGGGAGGTCACTTTTTGACAAGACTTAGTACAGTTGTACAATTTTGGTGACAGCTTAATATCGGGTGGGAGAATATTGCAATATTTTCTTTAGCATGTTTACTTTAGTGGAAAATGAGTTTTCTTTGAGCGTATATTGCACCCATTTGCACAACTTTTCTACTGAATAAATACATTGGCATGTAATCTTGCCAAAACAATGAATTTGAAATCAGTTTATGAGAAGATTCATGTAAGAATGTATAAATAACAGTATTCTAGAGCCAAATTTCTGGGATATACTTTTTACATAATTTTTCACTAGTAAACACACATAATATAATGTGATATGCATGTCCAGTAAAATGAATGTGGCTTAGATTTTTGTATTTATTTTCCTCAGAGTTAAAAAAATTTTAACTTGCAAAAAATTTGCAAAAAAAATTCAGTTCAATATGAAAAATTATTTTTCTTAAATTGAGGAATTATAGTTAATTTTATAATTGTAGACATTAAAATCTGGACAGTTTCTAGTTCATAAACACAAAATGAGGATAAATTGATTAATGCAACAATTTTATTACTCAAATTCCTTTCCACATATAACACTTACTATAAATTATTCACTTGGCTGTGGTAAATATAGAGCATCAATATGTCTTATCTTTAATTCTAATCCAGAAGATAGATGTTTACATTATAATATTCATTTTAATGGGCAATAAATATTTAATATTTTGCTGGAAAATGATAATGAAACAGACCTTGGTTCAGCTGTGTCCTTAACCATCCATCTAACCTTAAGTATCTATATTGTTCATGTAAGGATATGCAATTACTTGTTTTGTAAATTAAGAATGTGGTAAAAGTGGTTCTGATTCAGAGACATAATTTTTAGCTTCATGAGCAGACAGTGAAAGTACTTAAGTTTTAATTCAAAACACGTAATGCTTATATGAAAGGAAGGGTAGGAACAGCAGTGGCTGTACTGAGCTGTGTTAACAGTGGAAGTCGAGTCTCATACATTTCCTGTCCTTGTCTTTATTGTAGTGTGGGCTGAAGTGGGAGTTAATGGCTGCAGTTGGACAGGGATGAAGATGCTCCTACAATTATCTGTAAGTAGAAGTATTCTCTCTCAAATCAGAAGAAATAAATATAATAGTGAAAAAGACATAACTGTGAGAAAGGATTCTGGAGAAAAACTTTGGTGCCAGCACAGATAGTCACTTGCCTTGAAGCTTTTGTCAGCTGAATGAATTTGAGATGGCAGGCAGGCTGCCGGAGGCCAGAGGCTCAGGGCTGAATGCCCTGGCTGCCCCACCAGCAACTGGGCTAACACGGGGACAGCGTGCTGTGGCTATCTAGCTGGGGTCCATTCAATACTGCATGAAAACAGGGTTCCCAGCATCTGAAGGGATGCAAGATTTACTCGCTATCTATATTTTTCTATTTCAATCTTATTATTAAAGCAATTTTGCTATGCTATTTGCCGTTGTGCCTTTCTTATTGAGATTCAGAAAGAATCCTGCACCTCCTCCGGTGAAGGACAAGAGTAAGTTACAGGTTATCACTAGCTCTCTAGCTGATAAAAGACATAAAAGAAGTGCTTGAAGATTACACAAAGATCTTTTAACTGTGGACAAGCCTTCACAAAATGGTCTTACACAGTACCAGTTGATAATTTTTATTTTAAAAGTAAGGACACTGGGAATGCTCAAGTCAAGTCAAGTTAGTAGCCTTGTAGGAGTAACATCCTTGATTCATCTGTGTCATCGATCACAATTCAGTGGGGCTGTGGCAGCTTATACATAGCTGGTGGCTGGTCTCCTGTCATTGACAGTGGCCACTGTCAGGTGATTCAAAAGAACAGTGAAAAATTCCAGTAATGGCATTTTTTCTTCAATTAACCCAAGCTGCTAATGACAGTTTCAGACCTTTCGGAAACAGGGACTTGGAACACTTAAACTATTTTTTGCATTGACAGACGTGCTTATATTATTTATAGGAAGTCCTATGAGTTTTGGGCCTGCAGTATATTTTGGGCTGCAATGATATTTTGTGACAATGAATTTCACAGCTTTATTACTATTTTGCATAAAAGAATATTTTTCAGCCTTTAATTAGCTACTATTAAGTCATTGAATAGCCTCTTGGTTTTATATTTATTTTGAGAAAGCAAAAAGCAATTACTTTCTTAGTCAGTGTAGTTTTGGAATGTGTCTATCATTTCTTTTCTCCTGAATATCCTCTGTAAGCTAAGTATGCCAAATATTTAGTTTCTTTTTCTTATAGAAGCCTTTTCATGTTGTTATGCCATTCTTTTGAAACCCTTCTATTGTTACTGCATCTCTTTTACAGTAGCCAGAATTACAGAAGAGAGTACACCACTGATTTACTGAGTGACTCTCTAATCCTTTTGGTATTATTTTATGCACATATACTTTATATATCCTTAAAAACCCACACCTGTCCCTGCACATTACAAAGGTTATTTGCACAGACCTCTCCATAGTGTCACCAGATTTTTTTAAGAATGGTTTGCTTGCTGTAGAAGAAATTATTTCTTGTGATACATATGGTTTTCCATGCCTTTCATCTGCCAGGTTGGTGTATAACTGTAACTTTTTCAAATCCTCTTGAATTTTTCATGCTGTTCTCTCATCTCAACAAATTGAAATAATTTTGCCTTTATTTATCATTGTTTTTTCTCTTCTCCTGACACTTTGTGGAGTTAGTTAGAATAGAATAGTTCCAGTTGGAAGGGACCTACAACGATCATCTAGTCCAACTGCCTGACCAATTCAGGGCTGACCAAAAGATAAAGCATGTTATTAAGGGCATTGTCCAAATGCCTCTTAAACACTGACAGGCTTGGGGCATCGACCACTTCCCTAGGAAGCCTGTTCCAGTGTTTGACCACCCTCCTGGTAAAGAAATGTTTCCTAATGTCAAGTCTGAACCTCCCCTGATGCAGCTTTGAGCCATTCCCATGCATCCTGTCACTGGATACCAGGGAGAAGAGATCAGCACCTCCCTCTCCACTTCCCCTCCTCAGGAAGCTGTAGATGGCAATGAGGTCGCCCCTCAGCCTCCTTTTCTCCAAACTAGACAAACCCAGAGTCCTTAGCCGCTCCTCAAAGGACATGCCTTCCAGCCCTTTCACCAGCTTTGTTGCCCTCCTCTGGACACATTCAAGGACCTTCACATCCTTCTTAAATTGTGGGGCCCAGAACTGCACACAGTACTCAAGGTAAGGCTGCACCATCACTAAATACAGCAGGATAATCACCTCTCTTGACTGGCTGGTTATACTGTGTTTGATGCCCCCCAGGATGCGGTTTGCCCTCTTGGCTGCCAGGGCACACTGCTGACTCATATTGAGCCTGCTGTCAACCAGCATCCAGATCATTGATAAAAATATTGAACAGAACTGGCCCTAGAATTGAACCCTGAGGAACACTGCTGGTGCCTGGTCGCCAGCCAGATGTAGCCCCATTCACTACAACCCTTTGAGCTCTGCCACTCAGCCAGTTCTTCACCAAGCGCACCGTGAACCTGCTCATCTCACAGCTGGACAACTTGTCCAGAAGGATGCTGCAAGGGACAGTATCAAAAGCCTTAGTAAAATCCAGAAAGACTACATCCACCACCTTCCCTTCATCCACTAGGTGGGTGACCTTATCACAGAAGGATATCAAATTAGTTAGGCAGGACTTTCCCTTTGTGAACCCATGTTGACTGTGCCTGATGATTGCATTGTTCTTTAAATACCTTTCAATAGCACCCAGTATGATCTTCTCCATAATTTTTCCAGGAACTGAGGTTAGACTAACAGGTCTGTAGTTCCCTGGGTCTTCCCTCACGCCCTTCTTGCAAATTGGAATAACATTGGCTAGGGATCTCATGTTGCATTACAGCACTGTCGTGGTTTAACCCCGGCCAGCAACTAAGCACCATGCAGCTGCTTCCCCCTCCCCCCTCCCAGTGGGGTGGGGAGGAGGAAAGGAAAAAGTAAAACTCGTGGGTTGAGATAAGAACAGTTTAATAACTAAAGTAAAAATAAAAATACACTACTAACTAATAATAATAATAAATGTAATGAAAAAGAATACAACAACAAAAAAAGAAATAAGAAAAGACAAGTGATGCACAATACAATTGCTCACCACCTGCTGACCGATGCCAGAGCCGCGATCCGCCCCTCCCGGCCAACTCCCCCCCTGTTTATATACTGGGCATGACGTTCCATGGTATGGAATACCCCTTTGGCTAGTTCAGGTCAGCTGCCCCGGCTATGCTCCCTCCCAGCTTCTTGCACACCTGCTTGCTGGCAGAGCATGGGAAACTGAAAAGTCCTTGGCTTAAGATAAGTGCTACTTAGCAACAACTAAAACATCGGAGCGTTATCAACATCATTCTCACACTAAATCCAAAACACAGCACTGTACCAGCTACTAAGAAGAGAATTAACTCTGTCCCAGCCGAAACCAGGACAAGCACAAATCCAGACAGTGATGACCCTAAAGAGATGGCGATAGAGCAGCGCTCTATCATCAGGAATAAGCAGAAATGGGCAATAGAAACAAGGCCTCTCTGGAAGATGCAGAAGGTGGTCTATGACAAAAGCATACTGAGTAAAAATTTTAAAAGCCTCCCCTATGACTTTATCATTATGGGTATGCACTGGAAGCACCCCTTTTCTGCTATTCTGGCAGGGCCTAGCAACTGTGGGAAAAGTGATTTTGTAAAAAGTCTTTTGGAGAATGCCATCCACTTGCTTTCTATTATTCCTGACAATATTGTGTGACAATATTGTGTTGTTGGCAACCACTGTATCAAGAACTGCTCTGTAAATATCCTTTTATCAAACCTGTGGAGAACTTACCTGAACGTCTTAGTGATAACCATTCATTTCCCCCTAATAAAGTAAATATGGTTGTGATCGATGATTTGATGAACTTTGCTTGTGAGACCAATGAAACTGAGAAAGCTTTTACTAAGTATGTGCATCACAGGAATCTTGGCATCCTATACATTGACCAGAATGTTTTCGCTAGGGTAAAAAGAACCACACCATCACTCTCAACACAAAATATATGGTGTTATTTAAGAACCCCTGAGGTAAGCTCCCTAGCCAGGCAGATGTATCCTGGCAAGGCCTGGTTCTTTTTAGAAGCGTTTGAAGATGCTATGAAGGCACCATGTGGGTACCTGGTTGCTGATTTAAACACTTCTACCCCGGAGGCTTTTAGGCTAAGAACTGGCCTTTTCCTGCCAGAGTGGCTGTCCATTTACATATTGGGGAAAAAAAAGACCGATGTTCATCAATAAATACAGACGAGCCAGATTGACACCCTGCGTTGCTATCAGTGCAGACTCGGGAACATGATGCCCCAGTGTCTGAAGACTAACCTGTCCTTCCTGGAGCTGCTGACCCAGCCCTCCCCTAGCAGAGGAAAGGAATACTCTGTCCTGCTTCTGATGACTTGATAAAGGCCATTTCTGAAATTTCCCTGAATACCTTGAAGGGGAACATTCCATTAACACCCCACCAGACAGGCATGCTGAAAAAGGCCCACAAATTCATTAAAAGCCTGTGCAGTAAAAGTGTTTCCTTCAAAAAAAAGAAGCTACTGGTGAAGCAAGCTGGTGGGTTTATCGGTCCTCTTCTAAGTTTTGCTCTTCCGCTCATCATGGGGCTTTTGGTAAAGCAGTGATGGAATATGCAGGAAAAATGTATCTGGTGCCTGCAAACCAGCTGGAGCAGCTAAGGGTGCTACCATTACCTGGGGAAGACATGAGGGCTGATGCAATCCACTTTTTGGATGCTGAAATGAGGGACATTTTCCAGAAAGCAGACTTGATGGCCTATGAAAAAGCTAAGGTGTATACAGGCATTCTTCAAAAGTATTTGGCACATTTGAAGTAGAACAATCAGGAAAGGAGGAAATTAACTCTTCCTTTTCCTGAAGAAAACAAGACAGAAGCAGAAAAGTCCCTGGAGACTCCTGGGGCCCCGACCCTGTTGTCCAGGAAGTGTTGGATAATGTGCATCCATGGTATTGGAAGAATGCACAAGTGCTCCTAGTTAAACTAGGGCAACACAAGCATATTTCTTCTTGGAACAACCAGGAAAGTTTTGTATACAAAGGAGATGTCATCAAGGGGTCCAGCCTGCTTGATTTAGTCTGATGCATCCTTCAGACTTGTGCCCCTTTTAGCCTGAGAACACCTAAAGGCTGGACTGTTTTTCTGAAAGCTGTGGTGAATATCCTGCCTTTTCTCATGGGTAATACAGCAAACTAGGTTCTCTTGGAACAACTACAAGTGGCTGAGAAGGACTGAGAAGCACCACACACACCATCTAAGAAGAGAAAGATACCTAAAGTCCAGTGGCTCACCCTGCAAATTTTAATGTTGAAAATAAAATATTCATAAAATCCTTAAACTTTGTTGTCTGTAGTGTCCATTTAAAAAAAAAAACAACATTTTTTGGGGGGAGATGATTAATGAACACACACACAGACACACACACAGCCCTTTCAGAATAAATTTATGAAAATCATTACATGAGATGCAGGTCTGGGTCCTCTGAAACATGTTGTGAGTAGCTCTGGTCATGGGGAAAGCTCTACATTTGTATTTTACAAAATGCATCCCCATCTGGTCATTTTGTATTAAATCATTAGAATACAGTTTTAAAAGCTCTTCAAAAGGTAGTCCCTTGTTATGGTGATGTAGGAAAAAGACACAGTGGTATCCACAGCCCAGTGGTATCCACAGCCTGTGGAGAGGGGATGCTGCAGTTGCTTCCTCTGGAAAGCAATATCCATAGTGTTTGTTTTAAAAAGGACATGATGCTTTCAGGAAAGAGAGTGCTGTTTGGGGGAGTAGCCATACAAGTAAAAAAAACCTCTGTGCGGTTCTGATCTGCCAGTGCTCTCCAGGCTGGCTATGTGGATGCTAGTCACAACCATGCTTACTGGTCTTGGAGAAACACGGGCCCTAAGGAGCAAATCACTTGGGTACATGTCTAGAAATGTTTCTCTGATGTAAGAGTCTGCTGAAAAACCCCAAGAGAGCTATTCGGTGCTTGGCCTCACACGTAGTCAAAGAGAACGTGTCTCCTCCAGTTTATTTCTATCACATTGTCAAATACATCGTACGTGATCATATTAATGGTGATAGTCAAAGTTCCTGCAAAGCATACTTCTGCTCTCAAGTTTCCTGTTTTAATTGGGGAATAGTGATCAGCACATTCTTGGTCTGGAGACAGATCAACAGCAAACAGGGTGTAGCCATGGGTGAACTCTTCCCTGTCAACCAGCAGGGAATAGTCTTGCATATGGCTGCCAATTGTCTGAACGAGCTGCATACCATCTCTCACACAGCAGCCACTCTCAAAATAAAGCTGTCACAAAATTTATATCATAATGCTTAAAGTGGAAACGCTTCTTTGCATAGTTGCAGCTAAAAGCATCGTTATCTACGAATCCAATAACAACAAGCTTGGGTAGCTGTCCCAGAAACAAATTTTCCTGGTTGCTGACACAACTGCTGGCTGGTATGCTGAATATTTTCATGCCCATCCAGTCCACGGGGCATTTAGTGTTGGCCATAAGTAATGCCTCAGCATGCCCCAAATGCACTCCAGGCACTGCCTGCACTTTCTTCACAAACAGCGAGGCATAGGTAATAACCAACTTGCAGGCTTCTGCTGCCGGGGAGCTCATCAAACAAAAGCTGTCTTTGCTGTGTGTCAGTTTAATTTTTACATCCACACCCTTCAACAAGATCTTGTCTTGAAAGAACAGATCACTGTGGAGGGGTCCCAATAAATCAGTCCTCCTACTCTAGGCCGTCAGAGCTGAGCGTTGCCTAAACTCCTGATTACTGATGCCATCCAGTGTGACCACTTCCTGCTGCTCAGCTGTGTTTTTGTAGAACAGCCCTGTGGAGAAGTGCGTGGACAGCATGTCACGGCTGTAATTGAGTAGCAACTCCATGAAGGCATGGTAAGGGTAGCTCTGGTTTATCAGTCAGTCCCCCAGCATAAAGTCCAGCTGGCTGAAAATAGAGGCCAGTGGGTGGGTGCCTCATCAGCACATCAGCTTTTACAGTCTTGCAGCAAAGGTACAGCAGAGTATTGTTCAGATCTATGTAATCTTCCCTGTTCCCAGCTATGAAAAAGTCCAGAGGTGCAGACTCTGCAATAGTGGAAAGTGGCTGCACCTCAATAATCAGGCTTTTCTCAATGTTGCTCTGCGTTGGGGACACTTCAAACAAATCCAGCTTGGGTTTGGAACATTTTTCTGAGCAGCCATGAATGAAAGCCATTCCTTTAATTTTTTTTTTTCCTAGCAGTAGAATGGGACCTCTTTCTCTGGGTTTTCTGTTTCTTTTGCACCGTTTGGCCTGGCATGTTGTTGTTTTTCTTTTCTTGTCCTGGTCAGCCTGTTGTCTGGTGCCCCCCTTCCTTTTTTTTTTAAAGAGCTGGGGTGGGCCTTCCCTCCAGGGGCATGACATGGCGCTCTGTCTTTTAAGGCTTTTTCTTTGAATATAAGCAAGTCCTGAGCCCTCCTGATTTGCCAGCATTTCCAACTTGTCCATGACAACCTTGGAAACATCTCTAAACACGTTTTTTGCAATATCTTGAGAGGTGCTTTTAATGTCTGTCTTAACAATTTCCAAACTCCTTTTCAAAAGTGGGATGCCCTTTCTAAACAGACTACAGAATATACCTCCAATGCCCACACCATACATCACAGGAATGCCTTGAAAACCAGGAAGACCATTGCTGGCCTGGGCTCTGTAATAATTCATATACAAGTGTAAGGGACTGAAAGAGTTAACGTATGTCAATGTCTCAAACATTGTAGCAAACTAAGGTATGGTCTGCATAGCAACAAGGGACCACAGCAAGAAGTCGGTCAGCATGGACACAGGGGGCGTGCCGGAGGGTGCAAAGTCCCGTGTTCTGGCAGACCCAGCCTGGTAACACACCATATATGGCCAGGGGTCACACAAAGTTTGTTTGAGGAGGGGGCTTGTAGCTCCTTGGAAAGTCCCTAAGACTACCACCCCAATAAGCCACACATGCTCAGTAGGTGAAGAACCATCTGGAATACCACCATATATGTTGAGAACTGTCTAGAATGAATCCATGTAAGTCTTCAGGAGGTGTGACTGTGGACGGAGATTTAGACTATAAAAGACACAATTGCAAAGAGCCAGGTTGCACGCCCGCCACCGGAGGACCCTAACCCAGAGCAGAGACCATCGCTGGATCCAAGGGTGGTGATATCTTTCCTTTTCTCTCCCTTTTTTCTTGTATCTCTCTTTTTCTCTCTCTGTTTTCTGCTGACCTTATTCTGGGCACATAAGGGTAATATTGCGAATTTGTTGTGGTAATATTGTTGTGAGTTTGTCGTGGTTATACTGTTACAAGTTTTGCCAAGCCACTATCTGCTGTTTTCTGCCAAGTTTTAAGCAAGTTTCAAGTAAATTTGTGATCTGATTGAACCTCTCGAGTAATTGTCATTGCTCCGGATTACTGCACAGAGAATCAAAAGGTTAACCTCACCCTCACCCACCGAGTGGGACGGGACAAGTACGGGTCCCCATAATTCTTTACCACCCCCATTTTGGTGTGGTTTCTTAGAATATCAGAGGCTTCCAGGGCTGAAGATGCAGCTTCACAATCACCTTCCCAAAGTGAAATGATATTTGCAGTGTCAAAGATGGTCAGTTTTTATTTCAATGCTGATCATGTCAGTATGCTGGTGGTTTACCAACACATAGTGTGGCTTATCATATGTCACTGTAACGATCATAGAATCATAGAATCATAGAATCATTTAAGTTGGAAAAGACCCTTAAGATCGAGTCCAACCATTAACCTAACAATGCCAAGTTCACCACTAAACCATGTCCCTAAGTGCCACATCTACACGTCTTTTAAATACCTCCAGGGATGGTGACTCAACCACTTCCCTGGGCAGCCTGTTCCAGTGCTTGACAATGCTTGATCTTGTTATTACTGCTGGTTGGAACACAGTGCAATAAAGGAAGCACAAAGTCCCTGACAAGCTGGTGCTCTACAAGATTTGCGTAGAGGTAGAGGGAGTTAAACCCTCTGGTAATGTCCACCACAAAGGGAAAGTTCTTAGCAGCAACCCCTGGAGAAGCCCCCAAAATATGTGCTAGATCCCCGGTTGTAGAAAAAGCGTAAGGCTTTTCATCCGTTTTGAGCTTTGTTTTCCTTATCACAGGATTATAGACCGGGCTCACTGCTGGAGAGTCGACAGCTGAAGCTTTTTTGTGGGGGTTAATAAAATGATTCATACATTCCATCATGATGCAGAGGGATGGGTAATAGCCTTTCTGCAAAGTATACTACCATGTCTTACCCTGCATGTGGTGGGTTGACCCTGGCTGGATGCCAGGTGCCCACCAAAGCCTCTCTATCACTCCCCCTCCTCAAATGGACAGGGGAGAGAAAATATAATGAAAAGCTCATGGGTCAAGATAAGGACAGGGAGATCACTTCACCAATTACCATCACGGGCAAAACAGACTCGACTTGGGGAAAAAAAATTAATTTAATTTATTACCAGTCAAATCCGAGTAGGATAATGAGAAATAAAACCAAATCTTAAAAACACCTTCCCCCCACCCCTCCCTTCTTCCCAGACTTAACTTTACTCCTGATTTTCTCTACCTCCTCCCTCCCGAGCGGCGCAGGGGGATAGGGAATGGGGGTTGCGGTCAGTTCATCACACGTTGTTTCTGCCGCTCCTTCCTCCTCAGGGGGAGGACTCCTCACACTCTTCCCCTGTTCCAGCGTGGGGTCCCTCCCACGGGAGACAGTCCTCCACGAACTTCTCCAACATGAGTCCTTCCCACAGGCTGCAGTTCTTCATGAACTGCTCCAGCATGGGTCCCTTCCACAGGGTGCAGTCCTTCAGGAACAGACTGCTCCAGTGCGGGTCCCCCGCGGGGTCACAAGTCCTGCCAGAAAACCTACTCCAGCATGGGCTCCTCTCTCCATGGGTCCACAGGTCCTGCCAGGAGCCTGCTCCAGCATGGGCTTCCCATGGGGTCACAGCCTCCTTTGGGCACATCCACCTGCTCCAGCGTGGGGTCCTCCATGGGCTGCAGGTGGATATCTGCTCCACCGTGGACCTCCATGGGCTGCAGGGGGACAGCCTGCCTCACCATGGTCTTCACCAGCACCTGGAGCACCTCCTCCCCCTCCTTCTTCACTGACCTTGGTGTCTGCATAGTTGCTTCTCTCACATATTCTCACTCCTCTCTCCGGCTGCAATTGCTGCTGCGCAGTAACTTTTTCCCTTTCTTAAATATGTTATCACAGAGGCGCTACCACCATCGCTGATTGGCTTGGCCTTGGCCAGCGGTGGGTCCATCTTGGAGCTGGCTGGCATTGGCTCTATTGGACATGGGGGAAGCTTCTAGCATCTTCTCACAGAAGCCACCCCTGTAGCCCCCTCCGCTACCAAAACCTTGCCACGCAAACCCAATATGCTGCAGCACTATTTCAAAGATGGCATCTTCATTGATGTTATTCCAGCTGTGCAGGTGCTGTATTTCTGCTGGCCCCACCTTCCACTTCCCTGAGGCTCCAGGGGCCTCACCAGCTCTATGATAAGGTTCGAGCTGGTGTTTTTGGGGAAGATTCTGGCACTGGCATTACTGGGTAGCGTGATGTAGAAACCCCTGTCTGCCATCCTTCCTTTTCTCCTCGCTCCACTGCCAATAACTAGATGTCCTGGATTTGGGAGGCTTCTATCCAACTGTTAAATTTCTGGGACCAGCTACACCACCAGCAGCTGTTTCTTTCTTCCTTTCCCTTCTGCAGTGAGTATCTTCTCAATTTTGTAGATTCTGTCCTTGTCAGGATTCACTTCTTGAAGTTATTTAGGGTAAAATGTTCAATTGCTTCGTAACCATAGTCTATTAAACAGTATACAAGTGTCTGTCCCCTTCTCAGAATTTCAGCTATTATGAAAATTTCATCTGTGAATGTCTGCCCGTAACCTTTCTCAGATCTCTCTTTTGTTCTAGACACCCTGACCTGGTCTCCCTTTTTGAGCAGAGGTGCAGATTCTTTAATTTTATACACACACCCATATATAGTTTTCCAAACCCTTGCAGAGTTTAAAGGGTTCACATCCACAGGCCTGGCTCTGATAGTCTATGGAAGCTATGGTTATAGCCCTTTATAACAGGCTGCCCAGGGAAGTGGTTGAGTCACCATCCCTGGAGGTATTTAAAAGATGTGTAGACACGGCGCTTAGGGACATGGTTTAGTGGTGGACTTGGCATTGTTAGGTTAACAGTTGGACTTGATGATCTTAAGGGTCTTTTCCAACCTAAACAATTCTATGATTCTATGATTCTATAAACTCTAACAACACATCAATGTAGCAAAAAGTGTTGTGTCCTGTAAAATAGCTCCACATCTTGGGTTTGCGCATCCTGTTAAATTAAAACTCTCTATGACAGCATCTTTTACTTTGTTATTAGTAACAAAATGGTGAACATATTACACTGCTTTAACAGCTTGTTTAAAGGCTGGTTTAAAAATTCTTTTTCCTGGTCGGTCTGTAATTTCTGAGGCTTGCGCCCCCCTGCAAAAAATTATTTTCAAAGCCCTGGCTATTTCAGAACCTGTTTTGCCTTTTAGACTGATGGCCTAGGCATGCTTGGATAATATATCTATCACCATTAAGATGTACTTAACACCATTGTTGCATTTGGAAAACTGTCTCATATCCACTAAGTCTGCCTGCCATTGCACATCCACCTCTGCCACAATCACCTTGTTTCTTTTAAAGTGCTTTCTTGCAGCCTTGTGTAAGCTGTAAGCATCCTGGTTTGCAAGCCAGGTGGAAACCTGGCTTCTGTTCAGATCATCAATTCACCTTTTAGCGGCTTCACAAAGGTGATTTATACCCCCAAAGCTTCCCGTCTCCCCAGGACCATAGTAAATGTCATTTAACAGAAGCGGTCATGTAGACGTGTCTATGGACACGCTGCTACTTTAAACATATAAGAAATGAAACACTGGACAATCAATTTAACTCAAGTACAGAGAAACTTTATTAACAGGGTATGAGGGGAGTTGGTTGCCAGTCAGACTTCTGGCTTTTTCTTTTTTTCCTTGAATGCTGCTGTCACTTCTATGCCCATTCTCCTTTCTCTGACTGCTGCAGGCCCAGGCAGGAACACAAACAGATCATGACACACTTCTCACTTCTCCCTCCTCAGTCAGTCAGATGGACCTTTTGGAAATGTTCTGTAATGTCATTAACCTAAGGACAAAGAAACACATATAGCACCAGCCTGCACCCCAGAATGGTTTTACAGGTAGTTGTAAGATCCCTCACAGCAATGGGTGTGACCGGTACCCCCTGCTCCTGACACTTGGTTGCCAGGATATGGTGACACCCATTATGGACAGGGAAGCATAACAGCACATGAGATATTCTGGATGGCAAAACCTGTGATCCCCCGTTGGTCAGGGATGCCTCCTGTGACTGTTCACTCAACTCTTGCTCAGATTTTAGCTAACACACAGCCCATGCTAAGGCCTGATGCATGCTGGGAGCAGCACCATTAGGTCAAAGTGAGAGCAACATGTAGGCAGGATGCAATGGACAGGAAAAGATAAAGATCATTATGCAGCCATTACCACATGCAGCTTGCAGTTTCCTGCAGCCAAAATTCTTGTGTATTGATTGTCTGGCAGACTCTTCAGAATCCACTAACTTATGAAAATGGTAAAGACCAAACTCCCAAACTGAGATGTATAAATACATCAGCTTATCCAAAAGGTTTTTGAAGCTGATCCAACAACAGCTGGACTGCTAAGGACTTCATGCTTCCTGGTGTGATACAGAGGACACCCACACCGTGACGGAGGGGGAAGGGGGAGCACCTTCACAGTTGGCTAGAGTACCATGACACCGCCTCCATCATTCTTCTTCCTCTGAGGATTAAGTGACACATACTTTTTAAAGTCAGAGTCTAGATTATGATTATTGTATTGCACGCTGATTATTAAGAATTTGACCCGATCTGCAGAGGGTCCAGATGACTGAAAAGTCTAGGTAACTGAAATTTTAGG
The DNA here is from genome assembly GCF_018139145.2 of Gymnogyps californianus. Lineage (NCBI taxonomy): Eukaryota > Metazoa > Chordata > Aves > Accipitriformes > Cathartidae > Gymnogyps > Gymnogyps californianus. Next base: position 270,687 of record NW_026114468.1, on the reverse strand, counting down.
TAATAGGAAAGCTAAGCTAATTGCTAGAAATTCTGTGTAATGATAAGCTACACTAATTGCTAAAACCTTTATATAATAATAAAGCTCTAATTATAACTACAACCCTGTGGCCAGTTCTCATTCTACCAAGGATCCTTAAAAATACCTGCCTGTCCCCATAGCGTTGGGTAACGCTGGGTGACACATGGGCAAAGGGAGCTCCCCCACCACCACTTGCCCTCTCTGTGTGACACATCTTGAAAGCCAGTTTGTGATTCACAGGCCCATTGGCCCATTCTTCTGGTTCGCCTGGTCTTTTTTGAGATCCCCTTCAGGGCTTTTCCTTATTGTCCCCATGCACATGTTCTTCTGAAGTTGGCATTTTGTTCTGGTTTTCCATTTTCACAGACAGTGTTGCCTGTGTCTCGCAGCACCCTGCAAAGTGTAAAGTTTTCCCCAGTAATAATGCATGGTCATCCTGTTGAGCTGGGCCCAGATTCAGGGGCCTTGGTCCAGCTCCCAGGATTAGTCTCCTCTTTGCACGTGACAGGGTTTGCACAGTGGGCCCCTTGGTAAGTAACCCTAAGGCATGTTCCAACTTGTCTGTGCCCCCCTCCACCACACTTTTGGCTCCCCTCTGCCTTCTTGAAGTTCCGCTCCCCCCCCCCCAACCCCAATCAGCAATGTTGGTAGTGCCTCTGTGCTAACATATTTAAGAAGGGGGGAAAAAATGCTGCACAACATCTGGGAGAGAGGAGTGAGAAAATGTGAGAGAAACAACTCCGCAGACACCAAGGTCAATGAAGAAAGAGGGGGAGGAGGTGCTCCAGGCACCGGAGCAGAGATTCCCCTGCAGCCCGTGGTGAAGACCATGGTGAGGCAGGCTGTCCCCCTGCAGCCCATGGAGGTCCACGGTGGAGCTGATATCCACCCTGCAGCCTGTGGAGGACTCCACGCCGGAGCAGGAGGATATGAAAAATAAGATGAAAAAGCTCGTGGGTCAAGATAAGGACAGGGAGATTACTCAGCAATTACTGTCACAGGCAAAACAGACTCAACTTGGGGAAATTATTTTAATTTATTGCCAGTTAACACCAGAGTAGGATAATGAGAAATAAGAACAAATCTAAAAACACCTTCCCACCACCCCTCCCTTCTTCCCAGGCTCAACTTCGCTCCCGACTTCTCTACCTCCTCCCCCGAGCGGCGTGGGGGACGGGGAATGGTGGTTGCGATCTGTTCATTATGTGTTGTCTCTGCCACTCCTTCCTCCTCATGCTCTTCCCCTGCTCCAGCGTGGGGTCCCTCCCATGGGAGACAGTCCTCCATGAACTTCTCCAACATGGGTCCTTCCCATGGGCTGCAGTTCTTCATGAACTGCTCCAGAATGGGTTCTTTCCATGGGGTGCAGTCCATCAGGAATGGACTGTTCCAGTGTGGGTCCCCCACGGGGTCACAGGTCTTGCCAGAAGACCTGCTCCAGTGTGGGCTCCTCTCTATGGGGCCACAGGTTCTGCCAGGCGTCTGCTCCTGTGTAGGGTCTTCACAGGGTCACAGTTTCCTTCAGGGCACATCCACCTGCTTTGGCGTGGGGTCCTCCACAGGCTGCAGTGTGGATATCTACTCTGATGTGATCCTTGATGGGCTGCAGGTGGACAACCTGCTTCACCATGATCTTCACCACGGGCTGCAGGAGAAGCTGGGGGCAAGACACCTGTCACCTCTTATCTTGGATAAAAGTTGTCCCTATACTACCTATGCAATATCTCATAACCAACTGCAGACAGGATAATATTCCTGCCATTTGAATTACCAACAAATCTTTTAATTTATTATTTTAATTCCATTTTTTAAATTTAAGAGAGTCTGACTTCCGCACCCTAAGCTGCTGTCCTGTTGCAATTTGGGCACATCATGTTCTAACTTCAGCAGAGTTTACAAACCTGTAAACAGTTGAAATTAGAATTTGGACCATGTATTGAGCCTTGGGCTGAATCTGTTGTCTGTATTTCTCTGTTATTGTATACTTGGAACAGTACAACCAAACTGTGTCCACTTCCATGATTCAGCATTTGCTGTGCTAAACTATGTCATCCCTCTAATGATTTGAAGGTGATAAGCTACAGCACCTTCCTTCAGCTGAAGACTCATCCCTTATCATAGCCAGTATTATTTTTGTTATTTGTTTTTATGCCAGCTCTAAAGGAGACCAACTAAAGATGAAGTCTCCCTTTTGCAGAGTTCTCTGTATGAAGACAAAACAAAGAAAAACTGCTGTGCTACAATGAAATTTCAGATTAAGCATAAAGATGACGGGATTAGTATTGATCCTGAAACATAGTACTGATCCTCAAAAATTTAAGGGAGAAAAATTCAAGGAACCAGCCCAAAGAGACTTGGCTTCCACAACAACTGCTAAAAAATCTTATGGAATGACTTAGCCATGCAACAAAAGTAAATGGGGAACGAGGCAGCAGGTGTGACACAGGGCATTCACATGCTACAGTGACAGATATGAGCTGTATGCAGAATATAGTTTTATGGATGTAGTAAGAAAATAAAAACAAATGTAGAAGAAGAAAGGCTGATATGCAAGATCATGAGTAAAGATGTAGGAGCAGGGTAATTACTTGTTAGGGCAGACATCTTCCTAAACTTACCTAAGCTGAGCAGCTGACTTTCAGGAACTGTTTGGGCATCTCCTGGGTAAAGGTTCAAGGACAGAGGAATGCAACCAGGGACTAGACCTTTCTTCTGTTGACTTATATTACTGAGTAAGATAGACAGTTAAATCTGCATAAGTTACTCAAGTATGATCATACCATCTTCTGCTTATTGGGATAACTGGCACTTAATATGTTTCTTCTAACCTTTTGCTGTAGAAAGTCTTAACTCGTCTTTGTATCACCCTCAGATAAAATATCCTGTGACTTCATTTCAACATAAGTCGAGCTAGGTTGATCTAACTTGCCTAGAATAGTTACTCATATATGTTAAACTATGTCCTGGTTTCGGCTGGGACAGAGTTAACTTTCTTTTTAGTAGCTGGTACAGTGCTGTGTTTTGGATTTAGTGTGAGAATGATGTTGATAACACTCTGATGTTTTAGTTGTTGCTAAGTAGCGCTTATCTTAAGCCAAGGACTTTTCAGTTTCCCATGCTCTGCCAGCAAGCAGGTGTGCAAGAAGCTGGGAGGGAGCATAGCCAGGGCAGCTGACCTGAACTAGCCAAAGGGGTATTCCATACCATGGAACGTCATGCTCAGTATATAAACAGGGGGGGAACTGGACGGGCGGCGCGGATCGCGGTTCAGGAACTAACTGGGCATTGGTCAGCGGGTGGTGAGCAATTGCATTGTGCATCACTGGTTTTTTTTCCTCCCCCCCCTCCTTTTTTTTGTTGCATTCCTTTTCATTACTATTATTATTATATTTCATTATTACTATTGTTAGTATTATATTTTACTTTAGTTATTAAACTGTTCTTATCTCAACCCACGAGTTTTACTTTTTTTTCCTTTGCTTTCCTCCTCCTCACCCCACTGGGAGGGGGAGGGGGAAACAGCTGCATGGTGCTGAGTTGTTGACTGGGGTTAAACCACGACAACTACTACTCATAATCTTATCCTACTCTAACTGCAACAATTAACAAAGGATTTCCTATATTATCTTACAGAAAATTCTAGACTTAGGTCACATAAAAGACTTAGGATTAAATAACAGAGGTAGAGCAGATAGCAGGTAGCAATAAAATGCTACCGACCAGCATCTAAAGATAATCACAGTATAATGCCTGCCTACTCACTGTTGAGTTTTTGAACTCAAAAATTATGTGGATTGTACATACAGTGACCGTTGCAATATTTGAAGCTGATATTGAAGAGCAAGCAAAATTATCACATTCTCAAAATGTCCTTAAAAATGGAAAAGTAATTTTCATAAAAGTAATTTATGAAAAAGCACTTTTTCATAAACTTTACAGTTGATTGAGAAATTGGCTGAAGTTTCTGAGACAATTTTCTACACTTTTGTGGTGAAAAATTATGAAATTTGGAGGTTGTTCTGTAAGTACTACTAATGATGACTACCAATATGCAGAGCATTCCTGGGTTTGACTCCTGTCATGGTTTAACCCCAGCCAGCAAGTAAGCACCACACAGCCGCTTCCCCTCCCCTCTCCCAGTAGGGTGGGGAGGAGGAAAAAAAAAGTAAAACTCATGGGTTGAGATAAGAATGGTGTCGTGGTTTAACCCCAGCCAGCAACTCAGCACCACGCAGCCGCTTCCCCCTCCCCCTCCCAGTGGGGTGAGGAGGAGGAAAGCAAAGGAAAAAAAAGTAAAACTCGTGGGTTGAGATAAGAACAGTTTAATAACTAAAGTAAAATATAATACTAACAATAGTAATAATGAAATATAATAATAATAGTAATGAAAAGGAATGCAACAAAAGAAGGGGGGGGGGAAGAAAAAAAAAAACAGTGATGCACAATGCAATTGCTCACCACCCGCTGACCGATGCTCAGTTAGTTCCCGAACCGCGATCCGCGCCTCCCGGCCAGCTCCCCCCTGTTTATATACTGGGCATGACGTTCCATGGTATGGAATACCTCTTTGGCTAGTTCAGGTCAGCTGCCCCGGCTCTGCTCCCTCCCAGCTCCTTGCCCACCTGCTTGCTGGCAGAGCATGGGAAACTGAAAAGTCCTTGGCTTAAGATAAGCGCTCCTTAGCAACAGCTAAAACATCAGAGTGTTATCAACATCATTCTCACACTAAATCCAAAACACAGCACTGTACCAGCTACTAAAAAGAAAGTTAACTCTGTCCCAGCCGAAACCAGGACAATATCCACCCCTTATTCTATACCATTTATGCCATGCCCAGATCCCACACTTTCCAATACATTTCCAATTAATCACCATCACCTTTCCTGTCTTTTAATATATACGTATAGATATCATTCCCGCGGTCTATGGGCCATCTCTATCAAATGTGTGTTGAGTTCATTCAGTCCATGACTTTGAGCTCCATCTATCGTAACAGTCTGTCTGGGCAGGAGGGATGATGCAAAGTCCGCTCAGTCGGCAGAACAGGATTGGGCTTCTGTGTGGTGCAGCGGGCAGGTGACACTGGGTGCAGCAGGAGGATGGTGTGTAGTGTTGGATTGTTGCATGCTGCAGTCAGTCCTGGTTCCATCACTACTGCACTTCACTTGGTTTTATCAAAGTTCATTCTTTATTAATCTAAGTAATTCTTACTATAATACCATTAATATAGCACATAACAATCATAATAATGATGACATACAGTGGCAGGATTATATAGCAATTAATAGCATACAATTTAATCTATTGGCTGTTCTCACCTAAAATCAAATCCCCTTGAGGCACACATCAGACTTCCCCATCCTCCTGCATCACCCACCAAGGGCACCCAGGCCCTTGAGCAAAAGCAGTCCCACGAATGGGTTTGCCTTTGCCTGAGGCAGGAGTAACCCAGACTGTCTTCCCTAGCATATTTTTTATGTGCACTACAGGGACCTTATCCCCTTCTACAGTACGTAAAAGTTCTGATTGGGCAGGGCCAGCTCGATTGACAGATCCTCTAGTGTTGACTAACCAGGTGGCCTTTGCTAGATGTGTATCCCAATGTTTGAAAGTCCCACCACCCATTGCTCTCAATGTAGTCTTTAACAGTCCATTGTATCGCTCGATTTTCCCGGAGGCTGGTGCATGATAGGGGATGTGATACACCCACTCAATGCCGTGCTCTTTGGCCCAGGTGTCTATGAGGTTGTTTCGGAAGTGAGTCCCGTTGTCTGACTCAATTCTTTCTGGGGTACCGTGTCGCCATAAGATTTGCTTCTCGAGGCCCAGGATAGTTTTCCGGGCGGTGGCATGGGGCACGGGATATGTTTCCAGCCAGCCGGTGGTTGCTTCCACCATTGTAAGCACATGGCACTTGCCTTGACGGGTTTGTGGGAGTGTGATATAGTCAATCTGCCAGGCCTCTCCATATTTGTATTTCAGCCATCGTCCTCCATACCAAAGAGGCTTTAACCGCTTGGCTTGCTTAATTGCAGCGCATGTTTCACATTCATGGATGACCTGTGCAATAGTGTCCATGGTCAGGTCCACCCCTCGATCGCGAGCCCATCTATATGTTGCATCTCTTCCCTGATGGCCTGAGGTGTCATGGGCCCACCGAGCCATGAATAATTCACCCTTATGCTGCCAATCCAGATCTACCTGAGCTACTTCAATCCTAGCAGCCTTGTCTACCTGTTGATTGTTTTGATGTTCCTCAGTGGCCCGACTCTTGGGTACGTGGGCATCTACGTGACGTACTTTCACAACCAGATTCTCTAGCCGGGCAGCAATATCTTGCCACAATGCAGCAGCCCAGATGGGTTTACCTCTGCGTTGCCAGTTACTCCGCTTCCATTGCTGCAACCACCCCCACAGAGCATTTGCCACCATCCATGAGTCAGTATAGAGATAAAGTATTGGCCATTTTTCTTGTTCAGCAATGTCTAAAGCCAGCTGGATGGCTTTCACCTCTGCAAACTGACTTGATTCACCTTTTCCTTCTGCAGTTTCTGCAACTTGTCGTATAGGACTCCATACAGCCGCCTTCCACCTCCGATGCTTTCCTACAATGCGACAGGACCCATCAGTGAACAGGGCATATTGCCTCTCCTTTTCTGGCAGTTTATTATACAGTGGGGCCTCTTCAGCACGCGTTACCTCCTCCTCTGGTGATATTCCAAAACCTTTGCCTTCTGGCCAGTCTGTGATCACTTCCAGAATTCCTGGGCGACTGGGGTTTCCTACTCGACTTCATTGTGTGATCAGTGCAACCCACTACTCCATGTAGCATCAGTTGCATGATGTGTAGAAGGGACCTTCCCTTTGAACATCCAGCCTAGCACTGGCAGTCGGGGTGCTAAGAGGAGCTGTGCTTCAGTACCAACCACTTCTGAAGCAGCTCGAACTCCTTCATATACTGCCAATATCTCCTTTTCAGTTGGAGTATAGCGGGCCTCAGATCCTCGATACCCCCGACTCCAAAACCCTAGAGGTCGACCTCGGGTCTCCCCAGGTGCTTTCTGCCAGAGACTCCAGGTAGGGCCATTCTCCCCGGCTGCGGTGTAGAGCACATTTTTAACATCTGGTCCTGCCCGGACTGGCCCAAGGGCTCCTGCATGAACTATCTCCCGTTTAATCTGTTCAAAGGCTTGTTGTTGTTCAGGGCCCCATTTAAAATCATTCTTCTTCCGGGTCACTTGATAGAGAGGGCTTACAATCATACTATAATTTGGAATATGCATTCTCCAAAAACCTACAACACCTAAGAAAGCTTGTGTTTCCTGTTTACTAGTTGGTGGAGACATAGCTGCTATTTTGTTGATCACATCCATTGGGATGCGACGACGTCCATCTTGCCATTTTATTCCGAAAAACTGAATCTCCTGTGCGGGTCCCTTCACCTTACTCTGTTTTATGGCAAAACCGGCTTTCAGAAGAATTTGGATTATTTTCTCCCCTTTCTCAAAAACTTCTTCTGCTGTGTTGCCCCATACGATGATGTCATCAATGTACTGCAGGTGTTCTGGAGCTCCACCTTTTTCCAGTGCATTTTGGATTAGTCCATGGCAAATGGTGGGGCTGTGTTTCCACCCCTGGGCAGTCGATTCCAGGTGTACTGGACGCCCCTCCAAGTGAAAGCAAACTGTGGCCGGCACTCTGCTGCCAAAGGGATTGAGAAAAATGCATTGGCAATATCACTTGTGGCGTACCACTTGGCTGCCTTTGACTCCAGTTCATATTGAAGTTCTAGCATGTCTGGCACAGCAGCACTTAGCGGTGGTGTGACTTCATTCAGGCCACGATAGTCCACTGTTAGTCTCCATTCTCCATTAGACTTTCGCACTGGCCATATGGGGCTGTTAAAGGGTGAGCGAGTCCTGCTGATCACTCCTTGGCTCTCCAGTCGACGAATCAGCCTATGGATGGGAACCAGGGAGTCTCGGTTGGTGCGATATTGCCGCCGGTGGACCCTTGTGGTAGCGATCGGCACCTGTTGTTCTTCGACCCTCAGCAACCCCACAACCGAAGGGTCCTCAGAGAGACCGGGCAAGGTGGACAACTGTTCAATTCCCTCTGTCTCCAAGGCAGCTATACCAAAGGCCCACCGGTACCCTTTCGGGTCCTTGAAATACCCCCTCCTGAGATAATCTATGCCAAGAATACATGGAGCCTCTGGGCCAGTCACAATGGGGTGTTTTTGCCACTCATTCCCAGTTAGGCTTATTTCAGCCTCCAATACAGTTAACTGTTGAGATCCCCCTGTCACTCCAGAAATACAAATAGCTTCTACCCTTTTATAGCTTGATGGCATTAGAGTACACTGTGCACCGGTGTCTACTAGAGCTTTATACTCCTGTGGATCTGATGTGCCAGGCCATCGAATCCACACAGTCCAGTAAACCTGGTTGTCCCTCTCCTCCGCCTGGCTGGAGGCAGGGCCCCTCTAGTCCTGGTCATAGGATTCTCCACTCACTTGTAAAAATGGATTAGGATTCCTTTTCATAGGATCAGGAGTAAGATCAGCCCTTCCACTTTGTCGGCCACACCGCTCGCAGTGCTCACTGGAGGCTGAAGCAACCATTTTCCTGGAAGAACCCTCATTTGTAGTTGTTTTTCCTCGCAATTCCCGTACCCGTGCATCTAGGACTGAGGTAGGTTTTCCATCCCACTTTCTCATATCCTCTCCATGGTCAAGCAGGTAAAACCACAGGGTACCCCGTGGTATATACCTTCTCTCTCTTCTCTCTTGCCCAGAAGAATACCTTCTCCTAATAGCTGAGGTATTGGTCCATACAGGTGGACGGCCAAACTTATCCTCAAATCGCTGGAACTCTTGGGACCATTTCTCGGCTAGCGTGTCTGGCAGTTTCTCCACAGCCGCGACGAGGGAGGAAGAGAGACTTTCTTCGTATTGCCAAAGTCGGCGAGCCAATTCATCTATTGTTGGTCCCTCCTCATCTTTCCAGTCCACTACTGCCAATGCACTGGCATACGATGATGGTGTACTTCGTACAAACTTCCGCCACATGGGTCGTGAACATTGGACTTCATCTGGATCTGTGGGTAACTGCCCATCGTCTGGGTCATAATAAACCATCTCCCGCACAGCTAATTCCCTCAGGTACTGGATACCTTTCTCCATGGTGGTCCACTTGCCTGGCTGACATCCAACATCTTCTTTGAAGGGATACCTTTCCCTCACGCCCGATAGAAGTCGCCTCCAGAGGCTGAGGGCTTGTGGCTTTTTCCCAATTGCCTTGTCAATGCCCCCTTCCCTAGAAAGGGATCCCAATTGCTTGGCTTCCTTACCCTCTAATTCCAAGCTACTTGCCCCATTATCCCAGCATCAGAGCAGCCAGGTGATAATGTGCTCGCCTGGATGACGGCTGAAGTCTTTTCGCATATCTCGCAGCTCACTCGGGGATAGGGATCGGGTTTTTATCTCCGGTTCTGCCTCTTCCTCCTGTTCTCGTGATGGCCCTGCTTCACCTTCATCCTTCGCTAAGCGAGCTGATTTTTTTGTATATTTCCTCTTCTGTATAGGGACGATTGATATTGGCACTGGTTGATCCTCTAGTTCAGCTGCATCATCCATCACCAAGGTTTGAGTTGCCACAGTGCCTGTTGCTGGGGTTTGAATAGCCACAGTGCTTGTCATAGGGATTAGAGTAGCTGCAGTAGCTGTCGCCAGAGTTTGAGTAGCCACAGTGCCTGTTGCTGGGGTTTGAGTAGCCACAGCGCTTGTCATAGGGATTAGAGTAGCTGCAGTAGCTGTCGCCAGAGTTTGAGTAGCCACAGTGCCTGTTGCTGGGGTTTGAGTAGCCACAGCGCTTGTCATAGGGATTAGAGTAGCTGCAGTAGCTGTCGCCAGAGTTTGAGTAGCCACAGTGCCTGTTGCTGGGGTTTGAGTAGCCGTAGTGCCTGTCACCAGAGTTGAAGTAGCTGCAGTCATGGAGCTGATCTCTGGGTGGTATTTTTAAATAGTTGTTTAACCCTAGGCAAGATCTGAATCACATTCAGGAACAGGCTGATTCCTAGCAGTACGACCATACTAAGTTCAACATCCCAAGGATATTCAAAATTTACAAACTCCTTCAATGCTATTGCAATTAACCTGGTAAAGAAAAGGAAGATGTGGGAAGATGTCTCCCCAATAGGTTGGCTCCCCGAGGAGAAAAGGTAAAAAGTGCAGTTATTAATATTCTCTAGGAGATAGCACCCGAAGTACGGAGATCTCTCCTCCACAGATTGGTTCCCAGAGGAGAAAAGGTAAAAGGTACAATTATTAATAGTCTCCCATAGGCAGCTCCCGAAGTACAGAGGTGACAACAATGCCGAGTACAAACACCCGATTAGTTTCACGGCTTGCACTTCTATCATATCATAAACCAGTGTTACAAACAACAACAACGTGATAACTCTAGCCCGGTTCCCACCGATGATAAACAGCACAACAGGGAGCATATACTGCAAGTAGGGCATTACATAACGCAATTTCAAGAACCACAACACCAACTTTGAGAGCAAACGAACCCACATTGTAACCAGTAACTATCAAACCAATACAATGAATACTTATAACAAGTTTGTTTTAACACACTCTGATCAGATCTGTCGTTATCTCAACCCTTCGTGCCCCACGTTGGGCGCCAAAAAGGCTGTCGTGGTTTAACCCCAGCCAGCAACTAAGCACCACGCAGCCGCTTCCCCCTCCCCCTCCCAGTGGGGTGAGGAGGAGGAAAGCAAAGGAAAAAAAAGTAAAACTCGTGGGTTGAGATAAGAACAGTTTCATAACTAAAGTAAAATATAATACTAACAATAGTAATAATGAAATATAATAATAATAGTAATGAAAAGGAATGCAACAAAAGAAGGGGGGGGGGGGAAGAAAAAAAAACCAGTGATGCACAATGCAATTGCTCACCACCCGCTGACCGATGCTCAGTTAGTTCCCGAACCGCGATCCGCGCCTCCCGGCCAGCTCCCCCCTGTTTATATACTGGGCATGACGTTCCATGGTATGGAATACCTCTTTGGCTAGTTCAGGTCAGCTGCCCCGGCTCTGCTCCCTCCCAGCTCCTTGCCCACCTGCTTGCTGGCAGAGCATGGGAAACTGAAAAGTCCTTGGCTTAAGATAAGCGCTACTTAGCAACAGCTAAAACATCAGAGTGTTATCAACATCATTCTCACACTAAATCCAAAACACAGCACTGTACCAGCTACTAAAAAGAAAGTTAACTCTGTCCCAGCCGAAACCAGGACAGAATGGTTTAATAACAAAAGTAAAATAAAATACACTACTAAGAAGAATAATAATAATATTATAATAATAATTGTAATGAAAAGGAATATAACAAAAAAAAGAAATAACACCCAAGAAAAGACAAGTGATGCACAATGCAATTGCTCACCACCCGCTGACCGATGCCAGAGCCGCGATCCGCCCCTCCCAGCCAACTCCCCCCTGTTTATATACTGGGCATGATGTTCTATGGTATGGAATACCCCTTTGGCTAGTTCAGGTCAGCTGTCCTGGCTATGCTCCCTCCCAGCTTCTTGTACACCTGCTTGCTGGCAGAGCATGGGAAACTGAAAAATCCTTGACTTAAGATAAGCGCTACTTAGCAACAGCTGAAACATCAGAGTGTTATCAACAGTATTCTCACACTAAATCCAAAACACAGCACTGTACCAGCTACTAAGAAAAGAGTTAACTCTGTCCCAGCCGAAACCAGGACAATATCCACCCCTTATTCTATACCATCTACGTAATGCCCAGATCCCACACTTTCTGATACATTTCCAATTAATCACCACCACTTTTCCTGTCTTTTAATACATACACACAGATATCATTCCCACAGTCCATGGGCCATCTCTATCAAATGTCTGTTGAGTTCATTCAGTCCATGACTTTGGGCTCCATCTGTCATAACAGTGTGTCTGGGCAGGAGGGATGGTGCAAAGTCCGCTCAGTCGGCAGAGCAGGATTGGGCTTCTGTGTGGTGCGGCGGGCGGGTGACATTGGGCGCAGCACGAGGATGGTGAGCGGTGTCGGATTGTTGCATGCTGAAGTCAGTCCTGGTTCCATCACTACTGCACTTCACTCAGCTTTGTCAAAGTTCATTCTTCATTAATCTAAGTAATTCTTACTATAATACCATTAATATAGCACATAACAATCATAATAATGATGACATACAGTGGCAGGATTATATAGCAATTAACATCATACAATTTAATCTATTGGCTGTTCTCACCTAAAATCAAATCCCCTTGAGGCACACATCGGACTTCCCCATCCTTCCGCATCACCCACCAAGGGCGCCCAGGTCCTTGAGCAAAAGCAATCCCACGAATGGGTTTGCCTTTGCCTGAGGCAGGAGTAACCCAGACTGTCTTCCCTAGCATATTTTTCATGTGCACTACAGGGACTTTATCCCCTTCTACAGTACGTAAAAGTTCTGATTGGGCAGGGCCAGCTCGATTGACAGATCCTCTAGTGTTGACTAACCAGGTGGCCTTTGCTAGATGTGTATCCCAATGTTTGAAAGTCCCACCACCCATTGCTCTCAATGTAGTCTTTAACAGTCCATTGTATTGCTCGATTTTCCCGGAGGCTGGTGCATGATAGGGGATGTGATACACCCACTCAGTGCCGTGCTCTTTGGCCCAGGTGTCTATGAGGTTGTTTCGGAAATGAGTCCCATCGTCTGACTCAATTCTTTCTGGGGTACTGTGTCGCCATAAGATTTGCTTTTCAAGGTCCAGGAGAGTGTTCCGGGTGGTGGCATGGGGCACGGGATATGTTTCCAGCCAGCCGGTGGTTGCTTCCACCATTGTAAGCACATGGCACTTGCCTTGACGGGTTTGTGGGAGTGTGATATAGTCAATCTGCCAGGCCTCCCCATATTTGTATTTCAGCCATCGTCCCCCATACCAAAGAGGCTTTAACCGCTTGGCTTGCTTAATTGCAGCGCATGTTTCACATTCATGGATGACCTGTGTGATAGTGTCCATGGTCAGGTCCACCCCTCGATCGCGAGCCCATCTATATGTTGCATCTCTTCCCTGATGGCCTGAGGTGTCATGGGCCCACCGAGCCAGAAATAATTCACCTTTATGCTGCCAATCCAAATCCACCTGAGCTACTTCAATCCTAGCAGCCTTGTCCACCTGTTGGTTGTTTTGATGTTCTTCAGTGGCCCGACTCTTGGGTACGTGGGCATCTACATGACGTACTTTCACAACCAGGTTCTCTAGCTGGGCAGCAATATCTTGCCACAATGGGGCAGCCCAGATGGGTTTACCTCTGCGTTGCCAGTTACTCTGCTTCCATTGCTGCAACCACCCCCACAGAGCATTTGCCACCATCCATGAGTCAGTATAGAGATAGAGCACTGGCCATTTTTCTCGTTCAGCAATGTCTAAAGCCAGCTGGATGGCTTTCACCTCTGCAAACCGACTTGATTCACCCTCTCCTTCTGCAGTTTCTGCAACTTGTCGTATAGGACTCCATACAGCCGCCTTCCACCTCTGATGCTTTCCTACAGTGCGACAGTCCATCGTGTGATTACTGCAACCCACTTACTCCATGTAGCATCAGTTGCATGATGTGTAGAAGGGACCTTCCCTTTGAACATCCAGCCTAGCACTGGCAGTCGGGGTGCTAAGAGGAGCTGTGTTTCAGTACCAACCACTTCTGAAGCAGCTCGAACTCCTTCATATGCTGCCAATATCTCCTTTTCAGGTGGAGTATAGCGGCCCTCAGATCCTCGATATCCCCCACTCCAAAACCCTAGAGGTCGACCTCGGGTCTCCCCAGGTGCTTTCTGCCAGAGACTCCAGGTAGGGCCATTCTCCCCGGCTGCGGTGTAGAGCACATTTTTAACATCTGGTCCTGCCCGGACTGGCCCAAGGGCTACTGCATGAATTATCTCCCGTTTAATCTGTTCAAAGGCTTGCTGCTGCTCAGGGCCCCATTTAAAATCGTTCTTCTATTGGGTCACTTGATAGAGAGGGCTTACAATCATACTATAATTTGGAATATGCATTCTCCAAAAACCCACAACACCTAAGAATGCTTGCGTTTCTTTTTTTGTTAGTTGGTGGAAACATAGCTGTTATTTTGTTGATCACATCCATTGGGATATGACGACATACGTCTTGTTATTTTATTCCTAAAAACTGAATCTCCTCTGCAGGTCCCTTCACCTTACTCTGTTTTATAGCAAAACCAGCTTTCAGAAGGATTTGGATTATTTTCTCCCCTTTCTCAAAAACTTCTTCTGCTGTGTTGCCCCATACGATGATGTCATCAATGTACTGCAGGTGTTCTGGAGCTCCACCTTTTTCCAGTGCATTTTGGATCAGTCCATGGCAAATGGTGGGGCTGTGTTTCCACCCCTGGGGAAGTCGATTCCAGGGGTACTGGACGCCCCTCCACATGAAAGCAAACTGTGGCCGGCACTCTGCTGCCAAAGGGATTGAGACAAATGCATTAGCGATATCACTTGTGGCGTACCACTTGGCTGCCTTCTTTGACTCCAGTTCATATTGAAGTTCTAGCATGTCTGGCACAGCAGCACTCAGCGGTGGTGTGACTTCATTCAGGCCACAATAGTCTACTGTTAGTCTCCATTCTCCATTAGACTTTCGCACTGGCCATATGGGGCTGTTAAAGGGTGAGCGAGTCCTGCTGATCACTCCTTGGCTCTCCAGTCAACGGATCTGCTTATGGATGGGAATCAGGGGGTCTCGGTTGGTGCACCCTTGTGGTAGTGTTCGGCACCTGTTGTTCTTCGACCCTCAGCAACCCCACAACCGAAGGGTCCTCAGAGAGACCGGGCAAGGTGGACAGCTGTTCAATTCCCTCTGTCTCCAAGGCAGCTATACCAAAGGCCCACTGGTACCCCTTTGGGTCCTTGAAATACCCTCTCCTGAGATAGATATGCCAAGAATGCATGGGGCCTCTGGGCCAGTCAGAAAGGGGTGTTTTTGCCACTCATTCCCAGTTAGGCTTATTTCAGCCTCCAATACAGTTAGCTGTTGAGATCCCCCTGTCACCCCAGAAATACAAATAGGTTCTACCTTGTCATGGTTTAACCCCAGCTGGCAACTAAGCACCATGCAGCCGCTTGCTCACTCCCCACCACCCAGTGGGATGGGGGAAAGAATCGAAAAAAAGTAGAACTCGTGGGTTGAGATAAAGACAGTTTAATAGGACAGAAAGGAAGAAAATGATAATAATAATAATAATATGACAATAATAATGCTACTAAAAGAATTAGAATATACAAGACAAGTGATGCACAAGGCAATTGCTCACCACTCAGTGACCGATGCCCAGTTAGTTCCTGAGCAGCGATCTGCCCCTCCTGGCCAACTCCCCCCAGTTTATATACTGGGCATGACATCATATGGTATGGAATTTTCCTTTGGCCAGTTTGGATCAGCTGTCCTGGCTGTGTCCCCTCCCAACTTCTTGTGCCCCTCCAGCCTTCTTGCTGGCTGGGCATGAGAAGCTGAAAAATCCTTGACTTAGTATAAACACTACTTAGCAACAACTAAAAACATCAGTTTGTGTATTGGGTGTGGCTGAGATGGAGTTAATTTTCCCCATAGCAGCCCTCGTAGTGCTGTGCTCTGTATTGGTAGCTAGAAAGGTGTTGATAACACACCAGTGTTTTGGCTGCTGCTGAGCAGTGCTTGCACAGTATCATCAAGACTGTCTCTCCAACATTGCCCCTCCTCACCAGCAGGCTGGGGATGGGCAAGATCTTGGGAGGGGACATCATAGCCAGGACAGCTGACCCAAACTGACCAGTTCCATACCATATGATGTCTGCTCAGCAATAAAAGCTAGGAGAAGGAGGAGGAAGGGGGGGCATTCGTTATTTACATTTGTCTTCCGGAGCAACCGCTACGCGTACTGAAGCCCTGCTTCCTGGGAAGTGGCCGGACATCACCTGCTGATGGGAAGTAGAGAATAAAATCTTTTGGTTTTCTTTGCTTTTGCACGCAACCTTTGCTTTTGCTTTTGCTTTATTAAACTGTCCTTATCTCGACCCATGAGCCTTTCGTTATATTTTCTCTCCCCTGTTCAGTTGAGGAGGGGGAATAATAGAGCGGCTTTGGTGGGCACCTAGCATACAGCCAGGGTCAACCCACCACAGTGTGTTATCATCATTATTCTCCTACTAAATCCAAAACACTGCACTATACCAGCTACTAGTAAAGAAAATTAACTCTATCCCAGCTAAAACCACAACATACCCCTTTATAGCTTGATGGCATTAGGGTATACTGTGCACTGGTGTCTACTAGAGCCTTATACTCCTGTGGGTCTGATGTGCCAGGCCATCGGATCCACACAGTCCAATACACCCGGTTGTCCCTTTCCTCCGCCTGGCTGGAGGCAGGGCCCCTCTAGTCCTGGTCATAGGATTCTCCAGTCACTTTTTGTAAAAATGGATTAGAATTCCTTCTCATAGGATCAGGAGTAAGATCAGCACTTCCACTCTGTCGGCCACACTGCTCACAGTGCTCACTGGAGGCTGAAGCAGGAATTTTCCTGGAAGAACCCTCATTTGTGATTGTTTTTCCTTGCAATTCACGTACCCGTGCATCTAGGACTGAGGTAGGTTTTCCATCCCACTTCTTCATGTCCTCACAGTGGTCACACAGGTAAAACCACAGGGTACCCCATGGTGTGTACCTTCTATCTCCTCTCTCTTGAGCAGAGGGACGCTTATTCCTAATAGCTGAGATATTGGTCTGTGCAGGTGGGAGGCAGAACTTATCCTCAAATCGCTGGAACTCTTGGGACTGTTTCTCGGCTAGTATGTCTGGCAGTTTCTCCACAGCCGAGATGAGGGAGGAAGAGAGACTTTCTTCATATTGCTGGAGTCAGCGAGCCAATTCATCCACTGTTGGTCCCTCCTCGTCTTTCCAGTCCATTACTGCCAATGAGTTGGCATACGATGATGGTGCACTCCATGTAAACTTCCGCCACATGGGTCATGTGCAGTGGACTTCATCTGGATCTGTGGGTACCTGCGCATTGTCCGGGTCATAATAAACCATCTCCCGCACAGCTAATTCCCTCAGGTAGTGGATACCTTTCTCCATGGTAGTCCACTTGCTTGGATGACATACATCATCTTCCTTGAAGGGATACCTTTCCCTCACGCCCGACAGAAGTCACCTCCAGAGGCTGAGGGCTTGTGTCTTTTTCTGCCTCTTCCTCCTGTTCTCGTGATGACCCTGGTTCACCTTCATCCCTCGCTGAGCGAGCTGGTTTTTTTGAGTATTTCTTCTTCTGTATAGGGGTGACTGATACTGGCATGGGTTGGTTATCTGGTTCAGCTGCAGTGCCTGTTGCTGGGGTCGGAGTGGCTGCAGGGGCTGTCATTTTGTTGTCAGATCCAGAGACCTTTGCTTCCCCTTGAGGGTACTGAATAGTGTTGAACAGGGCTCGGTAGGCATGGGCCAGGCCCCAGCACATTGCAGTGATTTGTGTCTCCCTGGAGTTGTCGGGGTGACAGCATACTTTTGCCAAACGTTCTCCTAGTTTTTCAGGATTCTGCACTTGTTCAAGGGTGAAGTTCCAAAACACTGGAGGTGCCCACCGTCCTAGGCATTTCTCCATGCTACCCCACACACCCTGCCACTCATAACTCTCCAGCCTTGGGGCAGATCTCTGGGGGATCCTCTTAAATAGGTGTTTAACCCTGAACAAGACCTGAACCACATTCAGGAACAAGCTGGTTCCTAGCAATAGGACCATGTTAGTTTCAACATTCCAAGGATATTCAAAATTTTCAAAATTCTCAAATGCTACTGTAATTAGCCTGGAGGAGAAGGGGAAGGTGAAGGAAGGTGTCTCCCCCATAGATTGGCTCTCCGAGGAGAAAAGGTAAAGGGTGTAATTATTAATAGTTTCAGATAGATGGCTCCCGAAGTACGGAGATAACGGCAATGCTGAGTACAAATACCGGATTAGTCCCACAACTGATAATTTTATCGTACCATAAACCAGTGTTACATAGTACAGCAAAGCGAAAACCTTAATCCACCTCACCTTATGGGTGATAAGCAGCAGCACAGGGACTATATACAGCAAGTGAGGTGATGATACATAACAAAACTCTAAGAACGAACGCCACAACTCTAAGAGCCAATAAACCAACATTGTGACCAGCGACTATTAAACTAATATAATGAATGCTTATAACAAATTCATTTTAATATGCTCTGGTCAGATCTGTCATTATCTCAACCCTTTACGCCCCACGTTGGGTGCCAAGAAGGACTGTCATGAGTTAACCCCAGCCAGCATCTAAGCACCACGCAGCTGCTCCCTCACTCCTCCCCCTGCTCCCAGTGGGTTGGGGAGGAGAATCAGGAAAGAAGGTAGAACTCGTGGGTTGAGATAAGAACTGTTTAATAACTAAAGTAAAATATAATACTAACAATAGTAATTGACTGATGCCAGAGCAGCAATCCGCCCCTCCTGGCCAACTCCCCCCTGTTTATATACTGGGCGTGACATTCTATGGTATGGAATACCCCTTTGGCTAGTTCGAGTCAGCTGTCCTGGCTATGTTCCCTCCCAGCTTCTTGTACACCTGCTTGCTGGCAGAGCATGGGAAACTAAAAAGTCCTTGGCTTAAGATAAGCGCTACTTAGCAACAACTAAAACATCAGTGTGTTATCAACATTATTCTCACACTAAATCCAAAACACAGCACTGTACCAGCTACTAAGAAGAAAATTAACTCTATCCCATCCGAAACCAGGACAACAATTCATCCATCAGGTTCCTGGAATGCACTGAGGACTGCTTCCTGCTATAGATTCTGGACATGCTGACTAGGAAGGGCGCATTGCTAGATTTACTGCTCACAAACTGACAAGACTTACTTGACAACATAACTACCAATGGTAGCCTTGGATACAGCAATCACAACATTGTAGAGTTTAAGATCCTGCCGAGCATGCTGAAGACCAGTAGTAGGACAAAGACCCTGGATTTTAGAAGAGCCAACTTGAAGATGCTCAGAGCCCAGCTGCGAGGGATTCCATGGGAAGCATCCATGGAGGGCAAAGGAGCTTGTGAGTGCTGGGAGTTATTCAAGAATAGCCTCCTGGAAGCACAAGAACAGTCCATCCCCTACAAAGGGAAAGGAAGAAGGCAGAAGAAGAGGTCACCCTGGCTTAACAATGAGCTTTTAGATATGCTTAAAGGCAAAAAAGAAGCATACTGGCTATGGAAAGGTGGCCAAATAGCCATCAAGGACTACAAGAACCTTGCTAGGGCATGCAGAGATGCAGTCAGGAAGGCTAAGGCTCAGCTAGAAGTGAAATTGGCCAGAAATGTCTAGTACAACAAGAAAGGGTTCTTCAGGTATGCGAGCAGTAAGCAGAAGCACAGGGAAGAAATAGGCCCATTGCTAAACAGGACAGGGAAACTAGTTACTAATAATGCTGATAAGACAGAGGTTCTCAATACCTTCTTTGCCTCTGTCTTTACTAGTGTAGCTGGACCCCAGATCACAAGATCAAGTAGTTACACAACACATGTGTTAACATTCCTCTAGTAGTGGAGGAAGGGCTGGTCTGTGACCTCTTGCAAGGGCTCAACCCACATAAATCTATGGGCCAGGATGAAATCCACCCCAGGGTGATAAGAGAAGTGGCTGACATTGTTGCGAGGCCACTGTCTATAATCTTTGAAAAGTCACGGAGATCAGGGGATATCCCTGACGACTGGAAGAGGGCAAACGTCATATCCATCTACAAGAAGGGCCCAAAAGAGGACCCAGGAAACGATAGGTCCATTAGTCTTACTTCAATCCCTGGGAAAGTAATGGAATGAGTCCTCCTAGAAACTATCATAAACCAAATGAAGCAAGTGATTGGGAAAAGCCAGCACGGATTTACCAAAGGCAAATCATGCCTGACTAGCCTGATCACCTTCTACAGCAAAATAACATCTTCTGTTGACACAGGGAGAGCAGTGGATGTTGTTTACTTGGACTTCAGCAAAGCATTCAACACTGTTTCCCACAGCCTTCTCCTGGACAAACTGGCAAGATACAGACTGGATGGGTGGTCTGCGAGATGGGTACGAAATTGGCTAACAGGTCACACTCAGAGGGTGGTGATCAATGGTTTCTACTCAGGCTGACAGCCTGTCACAAGTAGGGTCCCCCAGGGGTCGATACTGGGTCCCACGATGTTCAACATCTTCATAAATGACCTGGATGATGGGATTGAAAGCACCCTCACCAAGTTTGCTGATGACCCCAAACCAGGTGGTGAGGTGGACACTCCAGAAGGGTGAGCCATCTTCCAGAGAGACCTGGACAGGCTGGAAGAGTGGGCTAGCAAGAACAGTATGAAGTTTAACAACGACAAGTGCACCTGGGTCAGAATAACCAAAGAGCCCAGTACAGGCTAGGATCTGTGTGGCTGGGGAGCAGCCTTGCTGAAAGGGACCTGGGGGTCCTGGTGAACAAGCTGAACATGAGTCAGCAGCGCACCTGTATTGGATTTACATGGCAAGGTTTTGGTAGTGGCGGGGGCACTGCAGGGGTGGCTTCTGTGAGAAGATGCCAGAAGTTGCCCCTATGTCCGATAGAGCCAGTTCCAGCCGGCTCCAAGATGGACCCACTGCTGGCCAAAGCTGAGCCAATCAGCAATGGTGGTAGCACCTCTGTGATAACATATTTAAGAAAGGGTAAAAACCACTGCACAACAGCAGCTGGGAGAGAGGAGTGAGAATATGTGAGAGAAACAACTCTGCAGACACCAAGGTCAGTGAAGAAGGAGGGGGAGGAGGTGCTCCAGGTGCCGGAGCAGAGATTCCCCTGCAGCCCATGGTGAAGACCATGGTGAGGCAGGCTGTCCCCCTGCAGCCCATGGAGGTCCATGGTGGAGCAGATATCCACCTGCAGCCCATGGAGGACCCCACGCTAGAGCAGGTGGATGTGCCCTGAAGGAAGCTGCAGCTTGTGGAGAGCCCATGTAGGAGCAGGCTCCTGTCAGGAACTGTGACCCCATGGAGAGGACCCATTTTGGAGTAGTTCTTGAAGAAATGCAGCTCGTGGGAAAGACCCACGTTGGAGAAGGTCGTGAAGGACTGTGTCCCGTGGGAGGGACCTCACGCTGGAGCAGGGGAAGAGTGTGAGGAGGAAGGAGCAGCAGAGAGGAACTGTTATGAACTGACCGCAACCTCCATTCCCCATCCCTCTGTGCCACTTGGGGGGAGGAGGTAGAAGAGTTGGGAGTGAAGTTGAGCCTGGGAAGAAGGGAGGGGTGGGGGGAAGATGTTTTTAGAGTTGTTCTTATTTCTCATTATCCTACTCCATTATTAATTGGCAATAAATTAAATTAATTTCCCCAAGTCGAGTCTGTTTTGCCCATGACAGTAATTGCTGATTGTATATGCACACATTCACAAACACAGACACAAATTTGGGGGGCAGAGCTCCCTAAGAGCTGGAAACAGCATCAGAGAAGCAGCCAAAAAGAGAATATACATGTGCGTGACTCCTTTATGGCTAGATCTTGAAAATATTTCTTTAGAAATTCCACTGACTCACATTTCATCATTCTTTACACAGCACCTCGCAGACTGTTTCTGAAGCAAAAAGTCAAAAGGAAGTTGAACTTACTGAGAATTTCAAAGAAGAAGAGAAAGTGAACTTAATTTTCTCTTTCTGTAAACACCAACCAAAAAATTCCAAGCTGGGAATAAGGACAGTTGATTAAAAAAATTCAGAGCAGAAAGAGAATCTTAAATGAGCTGACAAAATCACAGGTTGAAAAAAATTAATGAAACCACAGAAATTGCAGATTCAAAACTAAATCTTTGAACTCTACTACCTTTTTCCTTATTTAAACAAACCTGTTTTAATGAGTTTTCTTGCAAAATACTAAATATTTTACAAAATCTGTATCACTTTTATTGAGGGAGCTATATTAGCCTCTAGTGGTCTTTTATGTAGTACTCCATTCCTATTATTTTCAGGAACTCCATTATTATACCAGTATTCAGGACATGCCAGCTGAAAATAATAAACCAAAATAATAAAACATCTGAACCACCTCAGTCAATAACTAGAGATCACTTGAGGGTCTGCAAACAAATTAATATACAAATTTCAGTGTAAATATTTTGGTCAGCTAGTATCAGATTACATAGGACTCACTGGGTGAAGAACAGCCTGAAAGTTTATAAAGTACACTTGAGACTTCTTAAATAGGAGGACGGAGTGTAAATTCACTTTCTTCTTTAAAGGAGCTTATTCTTTTGGGAGTCATCACTTTAAAGAATTTAATTATACTTTCAAGTAGCTTTCAGAAATGAATGGCTCTAGCTAACATTCATTCATGCTGAACGTTACATAGGGGTCTTTCATAGCAAATTTCATCCTTTGTTTTGTTATACATAACAAAATGTCTCATTAAAACCAATGTGTTAATAGGAACTGAAGTGTGATAAATGTATATTTCTGAGCTATTACATTAAACATTCAGCATTCTTGTCCTTAGCACATGCACAAAATCAGTTATTAGTACATGTTGTTACTGCTGACCTTAACAAAATATCTCATGATCATTTTTGCCAAATAATTGTACTAATCTCTCTGCAATAATGTTCAGCAGAAGAAAGTTCAAGCCACATCTAGAAAAAGCAGAGACCACATCTCAGCTCAGGTATCTTTCTCTTTCCTTTCGTCTTCCCCCACTGGTAAGTATAATATCCTATAAATGACAATCAATCAGCTTGGAAACCTTTGCAAAACAGACTTTTAGGCCATCTCCTCAGCCTGTGCAGCATATTGCTATTAACCTTGGTGAGTGCAGCTGCAGAGAACCAACTCAGCTGAGGATCTGTTCCATCTGCACTGCCATGACAGCATAAACTACTATCCTCTGGGCCTCCCATTCTTCACTGCCAGACAGCGATACCAAGATAAACTTTCTCTGCAAAAAGCACTACATGTTTTGGAGTTTCCTGAGTTATCCTCCAAAGTTGGATCCAAGCCCTGGCACTTAAATTTAGATTAACTGTCTTATGTTTTATTTATTTACCGTTTCCAGAGTTATTAATATAATAAGCCTTCCCCATTTAAAGTCACCCACACGCACTGAAAAAGCACAACAAAGATTTCTTAAAATGGCCCATTTCCTGTTACTATAACTGCACCTTCTTTGTGCAATTTCCTCAGTTTGCATGAAATGATTAATTATGTGTGTACATATTAGAGAATATATACATACATTGCTAATTTTCCATTCGTACTGAAGATATAAAATTACCATAAAGTAAGCACAATGTTAAGCACCAGGAACAGGACACTCTCCCAGGTCCAACGGACACTTAAAATGACCAACTCTAAAGACTCTTTTCATCTCCACTTTTTGAGCTGTAGAACTTAGACCATGTTAGGGTGATATTGATTTTGTTTTCACTCCTACAGCAACTCTCATCCAAAAATGTTGAAACATTTTGGAAACAATGACATTTAACTCTTACCACATCCCTATGAAGTAGTTGTCCTTTGTGCATCTGGGTAAAGGGAAAGCTTGCCTTCCTCTCTTCCAAAGCATTCCAGTTTAAATGGGTTCATACAGCCAGAAAACGTGACCCTGAGCTGGGCTGGATCACTACAGTTGGATTAATTCTGGCATACTCAGCATCTTCCTTCTGAAGAAATCAGCTGCACACAAACAGCATTTACACGTACATTGCAACTGTGAATTATATTACAGTCTAATTAATCTTAGAAGGAAGATATATCCTAGAGAGGGTTTATTCCTAACATCCAGAGGAATCTGCAGTACATTCCAGAATACTTAGAAAGGAATAGACTTACAAAATTCATCCTAAATTTTATGCAAGAGACCCAAACTCTTCCTGACTGCTTTTCTCTCGTGCACTTAAAAGATTAAGTGTTACAAAAGATCCAGTAGAATCCAGTGGTGTTTCAGTGTTAAATGGACTACTAGCCAACAATGACCAGCAACCAGTGGTACTGGCCTGTGTTGGGTTTACGTGGCAAGTTTTTGGTATTGGGGTGAGCTGCAGGGGTGGCCTTTGTGAGAAGAGGTAAGGGGCCGCCCTGTGCCAGACACAGCTGGTTCCAGCCAGCTAGGCAATGACCCCACCACAGGCCAGAGCTGAGCCAATCAGCAAAGGCGGTGGTGCCTCTGTGAAAGCATATTTAAGAAAGGGCAAAAATGCCAGAGAGCAGAGAGGAGTGAGGAAAAAAAAAGTTTGAGAAAGAACAGTGCAAACACAAAGGTCAGAGAAGAAGGAGGGAGAAGCGGTGCTCCAGGTACGGGAGGATATTACCCTGCAGCCCATGGAAGTGACCATGGTGGAGCATATATTCACATTGCAGCTTGTGGAGGACCCCACTCCAGAGCAGTTGAATATTTCCTGAAGGAATTGTGGCCTGTGGAGAGCTCACACTGGAGTAGATTCTCCTGACAGGTACTGCGTCCCATGAAGACTCCATGCTGGAGCAGGTTTATCTTGAAGGACTGCAACCTATGGAGAGGACCCATGCTGGAGCAGGGGAAATGTGTGAGGAGTAAGGAGCAGCAGAGAGGAACTGTTATGAACTGACCACAAGCCCCTATTCCCCATCCCTCCTGCGCTACCTGGGGTGGGGGAGGGGTAGAGGAGTCAGGAATGAAGGAGTGAAGTTGCACCTTGGGATAATCACAGTTTGATTGTTATTTATAGGTCTAGAAGGATGTGGCTTGAGTTTTTTTGTAGAGCCTCTAAAGTTCAATGCTCTTCTCCCTCAGATCTCACTTACTTTTTTGTGTTGTGATTATAGTCATTCACATACTAACAATCTGATAGCAAGCATGTAGTGTTTTCAGGCAGCAACTGCTACAACATTTTGCTGATACTCTCTCATAGTGAAGAATTTGCTCATTTAAAAAAAATTTCTACCTGGTTTCAAAGTCTGCTATGCTAAAGCTATCAGCTTGTATGCTCAATACATTATGTAATATATCAGATAGAGAGTATTACTACATGCAGATATCAAACTTCAGATTATATTTTAATCAGAATCAAATACTGCAACATCATTTGCATGGGAGAAGAGAGAACTGCAGTTTTCAAGCTAAAATAGCTCATTCTTCTCATTGATGTCTTGTGCTTTAGGCCTATAAACCAACAGTGATGTCAGTGCAGTCACTAAATTACCAAGTGAGCGAAAACTTCAAAACTCAGCAAGAGGTCCTTAGAGAAGGGATATAATTGCCAAATTAAAACTTCCCCTCCCACTCTCTCTGTCACAAAGAAATCAGGATGCTTTAGCTCACTAGCCAAAATGCTTCCCAAGGAGAAGTACTCAAAAAGAAAACTCAAAATACAGTAACATTAAATAAGTGTGAGAGCTTCTGATATATATTCTCATCTCCAATAAAATAAGGCACTTATGATCTTATTTCTCTATGAAGGATTTGGAACAATAATTTTAATTAGTCTGTCCTTCAACCACAACAGAATAACATTTTTCTAGCATTTAAAAAAAAAATCCACAATCCAGCTAAAATTATAGCTTGTCCAGCAAGAAATAATATGAGACTACCAAACTCCAGCAAAAAAATCTAGAGCGGGTGTTAAAATTAATATGGGAGGCAATGCTATTCCTAAAACATGAGAACGTACAGTCTAGAGAATATGATAGAATCTGTCCATTTGGGGAAGAAATCACCAATAGGTTTCAGTTATGATCCTACTTTATACAGTCTCTGGTTCTTTTTTTTTTTCCTTTAAGCAGTAACAACTGGCTCTAGAGTTGCAATGTATGCCAGAAGGTTAACTCAATAAAAACAAAAAACCACACACTCCAATTCCTCTAAAAAAAAAAAGAGGCCAAATAAATGAAAATTTTGGCATATGTGTGAAGAATAGACCAAATCAATCCTTGGTGCAAAAATAGTTTACTTCACTAGCATAACCACAAGAAAGAACCTTAATCAATATTTTAAACATAATGAGTAAAATATGCTCTCATTTCACTGAAATGAACAATTGATTGAACAGCACTTGAGATATTAGGGAAAAAAATAAATAAATAGCACTCCTGATTTCATGATATATGCATCACTTTCAGTAAAGGTGAATGCAATCATGTTTTCTGTTTTGAAGATATATTTAAAAATGAATATAGAAAATAGAATGTAAGCCCAAGTCAGTATCCCCAAATTGTCACACCACATATTGAAAAACTGGACCCTGATGGAAATTTCATAGCAGTTCACTTGCCTAAAAGAAGCCAATATTCCATTCCTACATACCCTTCTCACTAGTTCAGGCACAAAGATACTCTGGAGGCAATCAAAAGCTATATCTGTGAATGTAGGGTAAATGCAAACATAGTGAGTTATTTTCTTATGCACAGAGAAGTTGTATCCAAAAAGGTTAGGTCCTGCACTTCAGTCAAAACATTGATGTTTACAGGAATGAAATTCAGTGCGTTATAATAAAGCTATAGAACTGTATTGGGTTTGCGTGGCAAGGTTTTGGTAGCGGAGGGGGCTACAGGGGTGGCTTCTGTGAGAAGCCGCTAGAAGCTTCCCCTATGTCCAATAGAGCCAATGCCAGCCAGCTCCAAGACAGACCTGCCGCTGGCCAAGGCCGAGCCAATCAGCAACAGTGGTAGCGCCTCTGGGATAACATATTTAAGAAAGGGAAAAAAGTTACTGCACAGCAGCAATTGCAGCCAGAGAGAGGAGTGAGAAGATGTGAGAGAAACAACCCTGCAGACACCAAGGTCAGTGAAGAAGGAGGGGGAGAAGGTGCTCCAGGCGCCGGAGCAGAGATTCCCCTGCAGCCCGTGGTGAAGACCATGGTGAGGCAGGCTGTCCCCCTGCAGCCCATGGAGGTCCACGGTGGAGCAGATATCCACCTGCAGCCCATGGAGGACCCCACGCCGGAGCAGGTGGATGCCCAAAGGAGGCTGTGACCCCATGGGAAGCCCATGCTGGAGCAGGCTCCTGGCAGGACCTGTGGACCCATGGAGAAAGAGGAGCCCATGCAGGAGCAGGTTTGCTGGCAGGACTTGTGACCCCGTGGGGGACCCACACTGGAGCAGTCTGTTCCTGAAGGACTGCACCCTGTGGAAGGGACCCATGCTGGAGCAGTTCGTGAAGAACTGCAGCCCATGGGAAGGACTCATGTTGGAGAAGTTTGTGGAGGACTGTCTCCCATGGGAGGGACCCCACGCTGGAGCAGGGGAAGAGTGTGAGGAGTCCTCCCCCTGAGGAGGAAGGAGCGGCAGAAACAACGTGTGATGAACCATTCCCATGGTTCAACCCCCATTCCCCATCTCCCTGAGCCACTGGGGGAGGAGGTAGAGAATTCGGGAGTAAAGTTACGCCTGGGAAGAAGGGAGAGTTGGGGGAAGGTGTTTTTAAAATTTGGTTTTATTTCTCATTATCCTACTCTGATTTGACTAGTAATAAATTAATTTTTTTCTCCCCAAGTCGAGTCTGTTTTGCCTGTGACGGCGATAGAGTGGCTTTGGTGGGCACCTGGCATCCAGCCAGGGTCAACCCACCACAACATCTAATCTAAATCTACCCTCTTTCAGTTTAAAGCCATTACCCCTTGTCCTATCACTACATGCCCTTGTAAAAAGTCCCTCTCCAGCTTTCCTGTAGGCCCCCTTTAGGTACTGGAAGGCTGCTATAAGGTCTCCCTGGAGCCTTCTCTTCTCCAGGCTGAACAACCCCAACTCTCTCAGCCTGTCTTCATAGGAGAGGTGCTCCAGCCCTCTGATCATCTTCGTGGCCCTCCTCTGGACTCACTCCAGCAGGTCCATGTCCTTCTTATGTTGGGGGCCCCAGAGCTGAACACAGTACTCCAGGTGGGGTCTCACAAGAGTGGAGTAGAGGGGCAGAATCACCTCCCTCAACCTGCTGGCCACCCTTCTTTTGATGCAGCCCAGGATACAGTTGGCTTTCTGGGCTGGAAACTCACATTGCCGGGTCATGTTGAGCTTCTCATCAACCAACACCCCCAAGTCCTTCTCCTCAGGGCTGCTCTCAGTCCACTCATCACCCAGCCTGTATTTGTGCTTGGAATTGCCCTGACCCATGTGCAGGACCTTGCACTTGGCCTTGTTGAACTTGATGAGGTTCGCACGGGCCCACCTCTCAAGCCTGTCAAAGTCCCTCTGGATGGCATCCCTTCCCTCCAGCGTGTTGACCACCCCACACAGCTGGGTGTCGTCGGCAAACTTGCTGAGGGTGCACTCGATCCCACTGTCCATGTCCCCGACAAAGATGTTAAACAGCGCCGGTCCCAATACCGACCCCTGAGGAACGCCACTGGTCTCCATTTGGACATTGAGCCGTTGACTGTAGGGATGGTTCACGGACTCTGGTGCGGGTAAAACCAAAAGGCCTTTATTGTTTACAAATTTGTACTTATATAGATTTATTAGCTGTCCACGTGCTCAGGCTTGTTCCATGATTAGTTAATACCTTCTGTTCACGCGCTGCGGCTAAGCTTCTGATTGGTGCTGTCGAGCAAGACACACGTCTTCTGGCTTCGGTCTCATATCTGTTTTCCAAGTTATTTCAGTCTTCAGCTTCTTTTCTGCACACCTGCTTTAGCACTTATTTACTCCCTTATTCTATGTCTTTCAAGGCTATGTCTAATTGTTCAAGGCCACTCGCAACACTCCCTGCGAATCCCACAATTCCCCCTTTTTGTTTTTCTACCCAAAATGCAGTGTTTACCATCCTCTGCAGGGCCCTTTGCAGACAGGATAGCAAACACGGAATAATGAGCAGGAGGCCACAAATAGCACATAATAAAATTAGCCCAATCTTTATCAAACCTTTAAGCCAACCACTAATTCCCCAGTTACTAAAAAGACTTTCTATCCAACCCCATCCATCATCAACTTTCAACTTCTTAATTCCCTCTTTCAATTGTTGAATGCTACAGTGAATAGATTCCGAGTGATCGGAGAGATTCATACAACACATACCATCAAGGTCTTCACACCCGTGCTCCCGTGCTAAAAGCAAAAAATCAATTACTGCGCGATTTTGCAAGGTTGCATGTCTTACAGAATCAACATCTAAAAGCAAACTACTCAAGGCTTGAGAAGTAGCATTAGTCTGCTTGGCTAGCCAACATCCCAACTTATTTAGTGTGGCTAAGGCCTGCGAGGCTGCCACCCCTGGCGCAGCTATAGAAGCCATAATTATCTTTTCACTGTTCCAAAATTCCACATCATCCCTGCACTCTGCCTTAAGGGCATGGGTCGATCGCTTGGAGCGCCGGTGATTAAAAATTATTGATGTATTTGGTGTTAGCAAAGTGAGCCTCCTCAAACTGCAAGGCCCTCCTTTTATATGAGATGGTATTCCTCCCCATGCGCGATCGCCACAGATAAAAAAGACCCCCGAGGGAAGCGCCAGAGGCGCGTTGCTAGATTTGGAAATATTCGGGCTAGTATAGTTGCACCAGGCTGTATTATTTCTATACATGGACAGAGACGAGTTGATATTTTGCGCCGTCGTTCGATTGTGCCCTGAATAATTAAAATACAAACAGCTGTCCATTTTAACTGAACCCAGGAGTCCAAGTTCCTGCGGCTCCTGTGGTAATTGGGGTAAATGAGCACTCCACCCATCCCAGTTGTCAACACAGGCGTTGAAACTGGAGCACAAATGCTGGGACTGGATAGTGTTGGGCCAAGTATCCGCCAGGACTCCGACAAGACATGTTGAAAAAGGGTTCCCTGGAGATACAATAGACAGGCAAATAAAATCTTGTCCTGTTAGATTCGCTAACATGACCCACACATTCGTCTTTGGTTGTGGTGGCACCCATATTGCTT
This sequence comes from Gymnogyps californianus, assembly GCF_018139145.2. Lineage (NCBI taxonomy): Eukaryota > Metazoa > Chordata > Aves > Accipitriformes > Cathartidae > Gymnogyps > Gymnogyps californianus. The sequence continues at coordinate 240,727 of NW_026114468.1, read as the reverse complement.
GTATACACCCAATCAGACTTAAAAAGGTCGTTATCCTCTCCATTTTATATACCGGTCTGTATAACAACAAAAATAACGGATTGAATAGATCTCACTTATACTATTGATTCTCTTACAGCGAATACACAATGGTGCTAAAGTATGATTCAGATAAATGTGCTGATTACCATTAAAATAAATCAAATACTTTCTACAAAATATACAATGTACAGTAATATATCCACAGCAGCGCTTACAGACTAGACATATAGACACCTGCGACCTAGCGAGGCCTGATACACAACTCCTTACTGTCTCAAGCAAGTCATTTCCCATCAAAACAGTTTGCGCTGTCACTCAAAATGTCTTCTGATGTCTCAGCAGGCCTTTCAGGGTCTTTTGCGGTTGTCTGTTGTTTGCCTGGTACCTGCAGCTTTGTGAGCGCTGGCCGTACACACCGAGCTGGAACCCAGCAGGGTCCGTGATCTGTCAAAACACAAGCATACCCTCTCCCCCATGTTATTAATGTGAATGGACCTTCCCATTTACCATTTAGTAGGGATTTCACCATGACAGGTACATTTTTATCTCGTAATGTTTGCTGTGATACCTCCCCTAAAGAGTGAAAATAGTAGAGCATCACCGGTGTCTCAGTATGAGGGGTAAAGGACAGATGATTCAACACATATATTGCTTTTGCTAAGCGTGTCTGCGGGGAGTCTCCAACGGTTCCCCCTTTTTGTTTTAACAACATGGTTTTGAGCACACTAACTGTGGGTACTGCTGTCGAATTGGCGTCAGTGCAGTGGCAACATATCGCTGGCAAATGGTGGGTGAATTTTTCATTCACTGTGGCAGTACAGTCCAATGATATCTTTGCATAGGTTCCTCACAGTTCTCCGTGGGTACTGAAAAGGCAAATCTAGATGTATCTTCCGCTGCTAAGGGTATGGTAAAAAAACAATCCTTTAAATCGATGATAATAATATTCCAATTCGTGGGGATCATTGCGGGAGATGGCATACCCGGTTGCAGTGAACCCATGTCTTCGATTACTGCATTGATTCGTCGCAGATCATGTAGCAAACGCCACTTCCCATTTTTCTTTTTAATGACAAACACTGGGGTATTCCATGGGCTAGTTGTCGGAACAATATGTCCCTGTGCCAATTGTTCTGCTACCAACTCTCGTAGTGCTGCGGCCTTCTCTTTGACGAGAGGCCATTGGTCCACCCACACAGGCTTATCAGTCAGCCACGTGAGGCGGAGTGTTGGCCGCTCTCCAATGGCCTCTGTGGAAAAGGCGATGTAGCTGTGGTAAGTGCCACCGACAGAGCCGACAAAATGTCTCGCCCTAATAGATTGATCGGTGTGAGGGCTACATATGGGCGGATATTGGCACATTGTCCATCAGTTGTCCGTACCTGTATCAGGTTGACGCTTTATTGTGACGTAGAAAGACCGCCAATACCAACAAGACCACCATGTATTGTTGTAGTGGGCCAACTGGGAGGCCAAAAATGACGTGATATAACAGTAACATCAGCTCCAGTATCCACAAGGGCAGAAAGTGTAACTTGGGAGGGTTTGGCTTGCGCTTGTATAAGGGTAATTTTGATGGTTGGACGTTCATTAGTAATCTGTAAAGTCCAATAGAGTTCGGGCGGTCCAGTTGATCCGAATCCGGAGGTTCCTCGCTCAGCGTTGGATGCCCTAGGTACACAGGCTTTGAATGGGACCAGCTGGGCTATCCGGCTTCCAGCTGGTATGGTCACCGGTGGGGAGGGTGTCCAAGCTAGTGCATGTATTTGTCCATCATAATCGGCATCAATAACACCAGGCAATATAAACAGGCCTTGTAGGGTGGTGCTGGATCGCCCTACTAGAAGAGCACTCAGACTGCCACCTAGCGGGCCTATGACATTCAATGGAATTTTAGCAACCTTCTGGTCTAACAGCACAGTCTCCGTTACTGTGGTGACATCCACTCTGGCACTTCCTGAGGTACTGGCGCAGAGGTCGTCCATGCGGACGAGGGATTGCAGCTCGGTTGAGGCGCATTTCCCAGTGTTGCGGGCGGTGGTATTTGTGTCGGAGCGCGCCCCCGCGGCACGCTGTGCCACCCGTTTCCCGTCTTGGAGGACCGCGGTAACAGGTTCCTACCTTTATCAAATCTGGATCGGCACTGATTCACATAGTGCCAGCCTTTATGGCAATGCGGACAGGGGTGCGGCGCTAGCGCATTGATGCCTCGCTCAGGTTTCATTGGACACTGTTGTCTAAAGTGGCCGCTCGCTCCGCAACGAAAACACTTACTATTTGTAACATTCACTGCCTCTGCAAAGGCCCCAGCAAGGGCTTCAGTTTGGTGTGAGATAGAGCCAACTCTGTTGCAGACCTCGATCATCTGTATTATACCGGCCCCTTGTGGTAGGGTTTGTAATACTCGTTTACAGTCTACATTAGCGTTTTCAACCGCTAGCTTAAGTAATAGGGCTTCCTTTACCTCGGCATTATCAATGTGCTTATCGAGAGCGTCTCTCAAGCGATCAATAAATTGCATGTAAGGCTCGTTCGTTTGTTGTATAATACGGGTAAATGATTTTTCTGCTTTCCCTGTCTCTGGTACTTTAACCATGGCTTGATAAGCTAATCGGGCAGTCAAACGCAAAATCGTGGGGTCAAGTCGTGCCTGTAATCACGGATCGTCTAACGGTGGCCGCCGTAGCAGCTGGGGTAAGCCTGCTCCATGTAATGGATCATTCGGCTGCTTTTCTAAACTTGCAAGTGCTTCCTGGGCACACAGATCCTGCCACCATTGTGTAAATAACAGTTTCTGAGTTGGCGTTAAAATCATGGCGGCTAATTGGCATATATCATAAGGAGTAAGCAATTGTCCTGTAAAAACATTTTCTAACAGACTCTGAGAAAAGGGGGCAGAAAGTCCATAGCTCACAACGGTTTTCCGCAACTCCTTGATTAAGTCCCAATGGAACGGTTGCCACTCATTTGGTCCTTGATCCCGCACCAGGACAGGAAAGGACCAACTCACTGCCTCAAGGTCGCCTGTCTTAATCGCCTCCTCCCTTAGCTTTGCCCACCGATCTTTAGGATCAAAGTCCATGCTGTCTGATGTCGTTTCTTTCGGCAGGGCGGGAGGGATTGCTACAGATGCTGGCGTAAAACTGGGCAATTGTCCAGATGCATCCACAAGCTTACACTGCTCACCCTCCAGAGGTATTGAGGCAGTCTGTAAATCTTGGGATTTAGGTCTGACAGTGGAAGCAGTTTTTTCTCCCCCTACACTCGCTGTCGTTTCTTTGGGGGGGGTCTGGGGAGCTATAGCACTCGTGGCAGCAGCGGCAGCTTTTTTATCTGCCTTAATCTGCCGTAAATTATCTGTCACTACACGCCAAGTGGTCATAATTTGAGCTGCCGTAAGGTCACCTCGTGAGGCTGCTTCCCAGATTAGCGTGCCAGCTTTCTCCCAATTATCTACATCAAATACTTCATGCAACTGAGTGGGAGCTCCGTGCATTTTAAGCCACATTAACAACATTTTCATAGTCTGTTCCTCATATTTGATTCCCCGCTTAGCTAACAATTGCAATAACAGCCGCAAAATGGACGCTTCTTCTACAGACATGTGCGCCCCCATTTTAAAAAAAAATAAAATGCTCCAGTTGCTCACCTTTATTTGGTGATTGAGACCCGGGTCGTTCAGCTCCTCCGCTGATGTATTTGTCCAACTGGAGTCCCTACCGATGTACGTTCCATGCCGTAGTTTCGTGCCCCACGTTGGGCGCCATTTGTAGGGATGGTTCACGGACTCTGGTGCGGGTAAAACCAAAAGGCCTTTATTGTTTACAAATTTGTCCAGCCAATTCCTTATCCAGCGAGTGGTCCATCCATCAAATCCATGTCTCTCCAATTTAGAGCCCACCCTGCTACCAAATCCTTGCCACCTACACCCAATACAAACACATTCACTCAAAGGCTTTTTTAAGACAGCTTAGAGAAAATCTAGTAACCTAGTCTTCCTCTCTTCTATGAAAACTGGAACAAAGATTACTAAAGAATTAAGCAATGAAGCAAAACCAAAATCTTAGATTAAGCATTTTTTGTAAAAACAGTAAAAGTATTTATTTTGCACATGTGTATTGGGTTTACGTGGCAAGGTTTTGGTAGCATGGTGGGCTGCGGTGGTCACCTCTAGCAATTTTCTAGATCCTCTGTATATTCCTAGGAGACTCACAACTGCTACAAAAATGTTTCAACTAGTAGACTGGCTTCTGTGAAAGAAATTTCTGTCTTCAAAGTTGTAAGCATCAGTGGAGTGTTCCTAGAAGCAGTGATAGGGGAATATTTTAGGTGTTCTGATCTTCATAAAAAAAAAAAAAAGAAAGTATTTGAGATGCCTCCTTTCTCCAGTTACTCAAAAAGAAGATAGCCAGGGGGAAAAAAAGTTCAGATACAATGAAAACAAGAAGATGAGATGCTATGTAAGCACAGACAGAAAATGTAATCCTCTTAATGCTGTGTTGTTTTCCAGAAGGACCCAGGGAGCTTGCCTCCACTGTAATTAGCAGTTCCTGCTACTCAACTGGGATCTCAGCACAATATCATGTTTCTTTCACCTGTCTGCATCTATACTAGTAAATAAAACTGCTCACAAATATTCCCAGGCCCTGGAACCTCATCATCTGTACTGTTTTCCCATTAGAAGAGTACCTAGCATGCTTTTGGCCCGTCTGCCACAATGCTCTGAAACAGCTCTATGAGGCAGGATTCAGGAGGTGGCTCATCCTAGGGGCCATCCCCTGCAGGCCACTCCCATGCAGCCACCCTGCCCCAGGGACTTTTCCCATGACAGTTATCCTCAGAGCCTGGCAAAATTCCTGGGCATATCAATGCACTTTGATAGGCATGGGCTTTAAGTCTTTTGTAGCCCTATGATCTTTATTTTGATGAATACTTTGAATAGTGGGGTGAGATCTCTTCAAGATCTTATAATAACATAGCACTACCATTTTACAAAGTGGTCTTACATAACCCTCTTGTACTAATTAAAAAGCAAGAATTACATATTTGTTTACCTATTGTATGCAAGGACTAATCATGTAGGGGATACTACTAAGAAAGAACAATGACTGAACATACTAAAGAGTATATTCCATACACTGCTATTACATTCCAGCATCATCCATGTGTGAATTTTGCACTTCTTTAGTTATATGTGATACTGATTGCTTTTTAGGATAAAGTGGGTCGAGATGGCCCATGGATCTATTCAATGTGGGGGGCGGGGGGTGAGTATGTCCTTTGGAAAGTTGGGAAAAGAAAAAATAAAAGAAGAAAAGAAAAGAAAAGAGAAGAGAAGAGAAGAGAAGAGAAGAGAAGAGAAGAGAAGAGAAGAGAAGAGAAGAGAAGAGAAGAGAAAACAACATTGTTCTAATGGGCAGTGATAAGTGACCACATGTCTGAAAAAGAACCCACTGACTTCAACTTGGTGTCCACCAGGACCCCCAGGTCCTTCTCTGCAGAGCTGCTTTCCAGCCAGTTGGCTACTAGCATATACTGGTGCATGGGTTGTTCCTCCCCAGGGGCAGGACTTCCTTGGGAATAGCAGTCTAGACCTTAGGTTGCATGGAGCTGCAGCACCAGTCCCCCTAACACCTGAAGGCAGCGGTGGATGTCATAGCTGCAAGTGTGCCCAGCTAGAAGAACTCCTCAAACAAGTAGCTATGTTACAAGAGGAGCTCAACAGGCAGTGCAGTATCCAGGAACGTGAGCAGGAGATTGATACATGGTATTGTGCGCTGTCCCAGGCTGAGCGACAGCCCGGCCTTAAGGCTGTGCAAGGGGAAGGTAAGCCTGAATTCAACCTCAAGCTGACTGACACAAGAAACTCACAAGATGAAGGAGACTGGACCCTTGTCTCTGCTCGGGGCAGAAGGAAGAACCTTCCCCCTTCCCCTAAAGTGCTCCTGCATAACAGAGACAATGTTCTGGGGTTGGAGAATGAAGAGCACATGAGTAACGGACAGGATCCAGGAAAAGCTGACCATGCAAAGTTGATCCAGCCACCCACCCACATTAGAACCAGTGCCACCAGAAAAGCACATAAAATATTAGTAAATGGAGATTCCTTACTGAGGGGCACCAAAGCACCCATTTGCCGTCCAGACAATTTCTCTAAAGTTTGCTGCCTACCAGGAGCTCACATTCACGATGTCACTGAGAGGCTGCCGAGCCTGGTGGACCCTACATATTATCATCTGCTCCTACTATTCCACGTAGGGTCCAATGATACTGCGACGAGGCAACTTAGAACCATCAAAAGAGACTATATGTCCCTCGGAGCAATGTTAAAAGGATCTGGAGCACAGGTGGTGTTCTCCTCTATCCTCCCAGTCAGAGGAAGGGGTTCAGGAAGGAGAAGACGAATTGAACAGGTGAATGCCTGGCTGTGTGGCTGGTGCCATGCTCAAGGTTTTGGCTTCTATGATCATGGATCTACCTTTGAGAAGCTGGGTCTGTTGGGAGCTGATGGGATTCACCTGACCAAGTGGGGCAAGAGGGTCTTCACCAACAAGCTGGCCAGACTTATAAGGAGAGCTTTAAACTAGATTTAGCAGGGGAAGGGGATGGAGTTTTGAGCACCAGACAGGAGCCAGGGGCTGCTAATGTATTAGGAACCAACAGGGAAACACCTGTGAAAAGCCTCAAAGGAATTAGGGCATGTTCCTCTAAAAAGGTGAGAAGGCAGGTAGCCCACCTGAAGTGCCTCTATACCAATGCACACAGCATGGGTAACAAAGAGGAGGAGCTGGAAGCCACTGTGCAGCTAGAAAGCTATGATCTAATTGCTATCACTGAAGCGTGATGGGATGAATCGCATGACTGGAGTGCTGCAATCGATGGCTATAAACTGTTCAGAAGGGACAGGCAAGGAAGGAGGAGCAAGGGGTTGCCCTCTATGTAAAAAAATGGATTGACTGCACAGAGCTGTCTTTGAAAAACAGCAATGAACAGGTTGAGAGCTTATGGGTAAAAATTAGGGGCCAAGCCAACAAAGGAAACCTTGTGGCTGGTGTTTCCTACAGGCCACCCGATCAAGGGGAGCCTGTTGACAAAGCATTCTTACTTCAACTACAGGAAGCATCACGCTCGCAGGCCCTGATCCAGCTGGGGGACTTCAATCACCCTGACATCTGCTGGAAAAGCAGCACAGCAAGATGTAAGCAGTCCAGGAGACTCTTGGAGTGTGTTGAGGATAATTTCTTAATCCAGGTGATAGACAGCCCAACCAGAGGAGAAGGGTTACTGGACCTGTTGCTCACCAACACAGATGAACTAATTAGAGAAGTCAAGATTGGTGGCAGCCTGGGCTGCAGTGATCATGCCCTGGGTGGGATTCACAATCTTGAGGAATATGGGCCAGGTGAAGAGTGGAGTCAGGACCCTGAATTTTAGGAGAGCAAACTTTCAGTTGTTTAAGGAATTAGTGGATAGGACCCCCTGGGAAGCTGCCCTCAGGGACAAAGGAGCTGAACAGAGCTGGCAGCTCTTCAAGGACATTATTCTTAGAGCGCAAGAGCTCTCGATTCCCACATGTAAGAAATCAGGTAAGGAAAGCAGGAGACCAGCATGGCTGAGTAAGGACCTCCTGGTCAAACTAAAGTGTAAGAAGGAAATGCACAGGCAGTGGAAGCAGGGACATGTATCCTGGGAAGAATATAGGGATGCTGCCCAGATGTGTTGAGATGGGATCTGGAAAGCTAAGGCACAGCTGGAACTGAATTTGGCAGGGGATGTGAAGAATAATAAGAAGGCCTTTTACAGGTATTCTGGCCAGAAAAGGAAGATTAAAGAAAATGTACCCCCGCCAATAAATAAGACAGGGGAGCTGGTGACAACTGACATGGAGAAGGCTGAGGTACTCAACAACTTTTTTGCCTCAGTCTTCACGGACAATCTCTCTTCCCACATCTTTCAAGCCCCTGAACCTCAAGACAGGGACTGGGGGAATGAAGTCACTCCCATCATAGGAGAAGATCAGGTTTGAGACCACCTGAGGAACCTGAAGATACACAAGTCCATGGGACCCAACGAGATGCACTCTAGGGTCCTGAGGGAACTTGCAGATGTAGTTGCCAAGCCACTCTCCATCATATTTGAAAAGTCATGGTAGTCAGGCGAAGTCCCCAGTGACTGGAAAAAGGGAAATATCACGCCCATTTTTAAAAAGGGTAAAAAGGAAGACCCTGGGAAATATCAACCAGTCAGCCTAACCTCCGTGCCCAGTAGTATCATGGAACAGATCCTCCTGGAAGACATGTCGAAACATATGGGAGACAGGGAGGTGATCAGAGACAGCCAACATTCACCAAGGGCAAATCATGCCTGATTAATCTGGTGGCCTTCTACGATGGAGAGACTGCATCAGTGGACAAGGGAAGAGCTACAGATGCCATCTACCTGTACTTCTGTAATGCCTTTGACATGGTCATTCTTGCTGCTAAATTGGAGAGATATGGGTTTGACGGATGGACTCTTAGATGGATAAGGAACTGACTGGATGGCTGCATCCAAAGAGTTACAGTCATTGACTCAATGTTCAAGTGGAAACCAGTAAGGAGTGGTGACCCTCAGGGGTCCATACTGGGACCAGTACTATTTAATATCTTCATCAATGACATAGACAGTGGGATTGCGTGCACCCTCAGCAAGTTTGCAGATGACACCAAGCTGAGTGGTGCAGTTGATTCACTAGAGGGAAGGGATGACATCTGTGGTGGGTTGACCACGGCTGGACACTAGGTGTCCACCAGAGCCACTCTAGCACTCCCCTCCTCAGCTGGACAGGTGAGAGAAAATATAACTAAAGGCTCGTGGGTCGAGATAAGGACAGGGAGAGATCACTCAGCAATTACCGTCACGGACAAAACAGACTCGACTTGGGGAAATTAACTTAATTTATTACCAATCAAAATCAGAGTAGGATAATGAGAAAATAAAAACTAAACCTTAAAACACCTTCCCCCCACCCCTCCCTTCTTCCTGGGCTGAACTTCACTCCCAAGTTCTCTACCTCCTCCCCCCAAGCAGTGCAGGGGGACGGGGAATGGGGGTTGCGGTCAGTTCATCACACGTTGTTTCTGCCGCTCCTTCCTCCTCAGGGGGAGGACTCCTCACACTCTTCCCCTGCTCCAGCGTGGGGTCCCTCCCACGGGAGACAGTCCTCCATGAACTTCTCCAATGTGAGTCCTTCCCACGGGCTACAGTTCTTTGCGATCTGCCCCAGCATGGGTCCCTTCCATGCAGTGCAGTCCTTCAGGAACAGACTGCTCCAGCATGGGTCCCCCATGGGGTCACAAGTCCTGCCAGAAAACCTGCTTCAGCATGGGCTCCTCTCTCCATGGGGTCACAGGTCCTGCCAGGAGCCTGCTCCAGCGCGGGCTTTCCACGGGGTCACAGCGTCCTTCGGGCATCCACCTGCTCCAGCATGGGGTCCTCCATGGGCTGCAGGGGGACAGCCTGCCTCACCATGGTCTTCACCACAGGCTGCAGGGGAATCTCTGCTCCGGGGCCTGGAGCATCTCCTCCCCCTCCTTCTTCACTGACCTTGGTGTCTGCATAGTACTGGTGGAATGAAAAATTGGACATGAGCCGGCAATGTGCGCTTGCAGCCCAGAAAGCCAACCGTATCCTGGGCTGCATCAAAAGAAGGATGGCCAGTAGGTCGAGGGAGGTCATTCTCTCCCTCTACTCCACTCTCGTGAGACCCCGCCTAGAGTACCGTGTTCAATTCTGGGATCTCCAGTAGAAGAACGACATGGACCTGTTAGAGCGGGTCCAGAGGAGGGCCACAAGAATGATCAGAGGGCTGGAACACCTCTCCTCTGAAGAAAGGCTGAGAGAGTTGGGGTTGTTCAGCCTGGAGAAGAGAAGGCTCTGGGGAGACCTTATTGCAGCCTTTCAATATATAAAGGGGTCTTATAAGAAAGTTGGAGAGAGACTTTTTACCAGGGCCTGTAGTGACAGGACAAGGGGCAATGGTTTTAAACTGACAGAGGGTAGATTTAGATTGGACATAAGAAATTTTTTACGATGAGGGTAGTGCGACACTGGAACAGGTTTCCCAGAGAAATTAGCGATGCATTCAAGGTCAGGTTGGATGGAGCTTTGAGTGACCTGATCTAGTGAAAGATGTCCCTGCCCATGGCAGGGGGGTTGGAACTAGATGCTCTTTAAAGGTCCCTTCCAACCCAAACCATTCTATGATTCTATGCTCTAGAGAGCAGCCATGTATCAGGGAGAGCAGAGACGTCCCCAGCCTTCTCCTCTGACAGCTGTGTTGAATGTTCTTCCTAAAAAGCATGCCAGTATTGCTTATTTAAGGTGAGAAATCATTATGTGCAATACAAGGCACACATCTGTTAACTACTCTCAAATGTATTTTTCTTAAGAATCATCTAATTTCCATATTTTACAACTGCTGTTTTTCTTATCAGCCTTAAGCTGCTAGTGATATGGAACCTTTAAATGTAAAGAAGAAAATGTTGGTGAATCTTTTACAAAACTTTTATAACATTTTCTTAGAGAGTTCTGCTTTTGACCTTTTTTTTGGCTCATGGGATTTTTTACATTAAAATATAAACAGTTCATGTACCACTTTGGTTTCTGCTCTTGAATAATGGTTTCTGCTCTTGGTAATGTTTCTCTATTTCTTTTAAACATTATGTTGAAAATGACTTGTTGAATTTCTCCTGTATTCCTGAGTCATTTAGAATTCCAGATGAATGTGACAGCTCTAATATGCATTAGGGTAAAAAATCTACCTCCAATGTTTTGATGAGATGTCAAAATCTGATGGTTAGTTTAAGTCCTGAGGATGCTAATTAGTTGGCCCAACTAATATAAACAAACAAAGATTTTGTGGCTTTTCCTTACTGTGCCATCTGAGAGGTGACATGAGACGAGAGTGTGGAGGCTGAAAAATTGTGGTGGGTTGACCCTGGCTGGATGCCAGGTGCCCACCAAAGCCACTCTACCACTCCCCCTCCTCAAATGGACAGGGGAGAGAAAATATAATGAAAGGCTCGTGGGTCGAGATAAGGGCAGTTTAATAAAGCAAAAGCAAAGGCCGCACACGAAAGCAAAGGAAAACAAAAGATTTTATTCTCTACTTCCCATCAGCAGGCGATGTCCGGCCACTTCCCGGGAAGCAGGGCTTCAGTATGCGTAGTGGTTGCTCCAGAAGACAAACATACATAACAAATGCCCCTCCTTCCTCCTCCTTTCTCTTAGCTTTTATTGCTGAGCAGACTTCATAAGGTATGGAATATCCCTTTGGTCAGTTTGGGTCAGCTGTCCTGGCTATGTCCCCTCCCAAGATCTCGCCCACCCCCAGCCTACTGGTGAGGGGGGGAATGTTGGAGAGACAGCCTTGATGCTGTGGGAGCATTGCTCAGCAGCAGCCAAAACACTGGTGTGTTATCAACACTGTTCTAGCTACCAATACAGAGCACAGCACTATGAGGGCTGCTATGGGGAAAATTAACTCCATCTCAGCTAGACCCAATACAATCTCCACCCCTTATTCCATACCATTTCCGTCATGCTCAGGTCCCACATAATTTAATACACACACACATATATATATCTTTTAACCATCCCATTGTATTTAATTCTCATTACTGAAATCCCTTCTTACCAACACTTACGACTTAAACTACATACTTAAACCATCTTTATACCCAACATACAGATTTGCACATTCTCATTAACTACTATCCCCTCTTCTTTAACAGAGAGATATTCCTCTCCCATTCCATGGGCTTCTTGCACTCCTCCAGATGTTCACAAACAGGCTATGACTTGGGCCCCGTCTGTCAAGATGGGTGTTCAGGACAGGAGAAGCAGTATGTTTGATTGTTGAGCACCAACACCGGCTTGGTTTGGGTCATCATTGCACTCGCCTGGTTCCTTGTGAAACTCACTCTTCATTGGTTCAGGTCATTCCTGCTGCATTACTTCCTACAACATACAACTCACATCACAGATTATTTTTCCCCCAAGGTTAAATCTCTTTGAGGCACACACCAGGTCTCCCCATCCTTCCGCATTACCCACCAAGTACACCCAGGTCCTTGAGCAAAGACAATCCCACGAATGGGCTTGCCTTTTCCCATGGGAGGAGCAATCCATACCGCCTTCCCCAGCCACTTCCCTATGTGCACTATGGGGACCTTATCTCCTCCCACAGCATGTAAGGGTTTTGTTTGGGCAGGACCAGGACGGTTAGCAGATCCTCTGGTGTTAACCAGCCAAGGGGCTTCTGCTAAATTTGTATCCCAGTGCTTCCATGCCCCAGTGCCCAGCACTCTCAACATAGTCTTTAACAGTCCATTATATCTCTCAATCTTTCCAGAGGCTTGTGGGTGATAGGGGATGTGATACACCCACTCAATGCCGTGTTTCTTTGCCCAGGAGTTTATGAGGTTATTCCGGAAATGAGTCCCATTATCTGACTCAATTCTTTCTGGGGTACCATGTCACCACAAAATTTGCCTTTCAAGGCCTAAGATGGTGTTTCGGGCAGTGGCATGGTTTACAGGGTATGTTTCCAGCCAACCAGTAGTTGCTTCCACCATGGTGACCATGTAGCGCTTGCCTTGGCGTGTTCGTGGCAGTGGTCCAACATAGTCAATTTGCCAGGCCTCACCATATCGAAAACCCAGCCACCGCCCTCTATTCCAGGGAGACTTTACTCGTGTGGCTCGCTTGACTGAGGCACATGTTTCACATTCATGAGTGACCTGTGTGATGGCCTCCATGGTCAGGTCCACCCCTCAATCATGAGCCCATCTGTATGTTGCATCTCTCCCTAGATGTCCCGATGTTTTGTGGGCCCATCGAGCTACAAATAGCTCACCCTTACGCTCCCAGTCCAGGTCCACCTGAGATACTTTGATTTTGGCAGCCTTGTCTACCTGTTCATTGTTTCGATGTTCTTCAGTGGTGCGGCTTTTGGGCATGTGAGCATCTACATGACGTACCTTTAGAGCCATGTTTTCTACCCGGGCAGCAATGTCCTGCCATAATGCAGCAGCCCAGATGGGTTTACCCCTGTGCTGCCAATTGGTCTTCTTCGACTGCTTCAGCCACCCCCATAGGGCATTAGCCACCCTCCAGGAGTCAGTAGAGAGATAGAGTACTGGCCACTTTTCTCGTTCAGCAATCTCTAGGGCTAGCTGGATGGCTTTCACTTCTGCAAACTGACTTGACTCACCTTCTCCTTCAGTGGCCTCAACGACTTGTCATGTGGGACTCCACACAGCAGCTTTCCACTTCCGATGGTTTCCTACCACACGACAGGATCCATCAGTAAACAAAGCATAATGCCTTTCATCTTCTGATAACTCATTGTATGGTGGTGGTGCCTCTTGGGCACGAGCCACCTCCTCAGGCAATGCTCCAAAATCTCTGCCTTCTGGCCAGTCCATGGTCTCTTCCAGGATTCCTGGGTGGTTGGGTTTCCCCAGTCAAGCTCGTTGTGTGATCAATGCTACCCACTTACTCCATGTAGCGTCGGTTGCGTGATGTGTAGAGGGGATGTTTCCTTTGAACATCCAGTGTAGCACGGGCAATCGTGGTGCCAAGAGGAGATATGCTTCTGTACCAACAACTTCTGAAGCGGCTCGAACCCCCTCATATGCTGCTACTATCTCTTTTTCAGTCGGGGTGTAGTGGGCTTCTGATCCTCGATACCCCCGGCTCCAAAACCCTAATGGTCAACCTCAGGTTTCTCCTGGTGTTTTCTGCCAGAGGCTCCAGGTGAGGCCATGCTCCCCAGCTGCAGTGTAGAGTACATTTTGCACAGCTGGTCCTGTCCGGACAGGCCCATGAGCTACTGCACGAGCTATTTCCTGTTTGATCTGCTCAAAGGCTTGCTGTTGCTCACGGCCCCACTCAAAATAGTTCTTCTTTTGTGTTACTCGATAGAGAGGGCTCACAAGCTGACTATAACCTGGAATATGCATTCTCCAGAATCCCACAAGGCCTAGGAAAGCTTGTGTTTCCTTCTTGTTAGCTGGTGGAGACATAGTTGCTATCTTGTTGACCACATCCATAGGCCCATGACGGCGTCCATCCTGCCATTTTACTCCCAAGAACTGGATCTCCTGCGCAGGTCCCTTGACCTTGCTTTTCTTTATGGCGAAACCAGCTTTCAGAAGAATCTGAATGACTCTTTTCCCCTTCTCAAACACTTCTTCTGCCTTGTTGCCCCACACGATGATGCCATCGATGTATTGTAGATGTTCAGGGGCATCACCCTGTTCCAGTGCAGTTTGGATTAGTCCATGACAAATGGTAGGGCTGTGCTTCCACCCCTGGGGCAGTCGATTCCAGGTGTATTGGACACCCTGCCTCATGAAAGCAAACTGTGGCCTGCACTCTACTGCCAAAGGAATTGAGAAAAACGCGTTGGCAATGTCATTTGTAGCATACCACTTGGCCGCCTTTGACTCCAGTTCATATTGGAGCTCTAACATGTCTGGTACAGCAGCTCTCAGTGGTGGCATGACTTTGTTCAGGCCACGATAGTCTACTGTTAACCTCCACCCTCCGTCAGACTTTCGCACTGGCCATATGGGACTATTGAAAGGTGAGTGAGTCTTGCTGAATACTCCTTGGATCTCCAATTGATGAATCAGCTCATGGATGGGAGCCAGGGAGTCTCCGTTGGTGCGATATTGCCGCCAGTGCACCGTCCTGGTAGCAATTGGCACCTGCTGTTCTTCGACTCGCAGCAATCCCACAACGAAGGGATCTTCCGAGAGGCCAGGCAGGGTAGATAGACAGGTGTTTGATCTTCTCTGTGTTCACAGTAGCTACACCAAAAACCCACCGGTACCCCTTTGGGTCCTTGAAGTACCCTCTCCTGAGGTAGTCTATGCCAAGGATACAAGGGGCCTCTGGGCCGGTCAGAATGAGGTGCTTTTCCCACTTGTCCCCTCTTAAGCTCACCTCAGCCTCCAATGCAGACAATTCTTGGCATCCCCCTGTCACTCCAGAAATGCAGATGGGTTCTGTGCCCCTATACCCTCATGGCACCAGCGTACACTGTGCACCAGTGTCTACCAAAGCCTTATACTTCTGTGGGTCTAATGTGCCAGGCCGTCGAATCCACACAGTCCAGTACACCCGGTCATCCCTTTCCTCCTCCTGGCTGAAGGCAGGGACCCTCTATTCCTGTTCCTTGTCGGAGTATTCACTGTCTGACCCTTGCAGTGCCAGACCAGAAGTCCCCTCACCAGAATCAAGGGAGGTGATCTCAGTCCTTCTTCTATGTCTGGGAGATCGCCGATTGCCTTCTTGTGTCTCTACAGCAACTAAGCTGGCAGCCTTCTTGGGTGGCCCCTTCTTAACAGCTGTCTTCCCTCTCAGTTCACATACACGGGCTTCCAGCTTAAAGGTGGGTTCACCATCCCACTCCCTCATGTCCTCCCCCTGGTCACGCAGGAAGAACCAGAGTGCACCACGCAGCATGCGCCTGGGGCTCCCTTTCCCTCTGACCGGGGCAGGAGGGGACTGACTTCTTGGGGCGCCCCTGACAGCCAAGGCGCTGGCCCATAGGGATGAGGAGGTACAGAGATTTTCTTCAAAGTTTTGGAGCCAAGAAGACACTTTCTCCGCAGTTGGTGTATCCATATCTGAGCAATACATCGCTGCCAAGCTGTTAGAATATGACGCTGGGGCACTTTGAATCACCTTCCTCCACATGGCCCATGTGCACAGGACATCCTCTGGATCTTTGGAGACCTCATCATCGTCTAGATCACTGTAGATGACTTCCAGCACCGCTAATTTTCTCAGGTATTGGATGCCTTCATCTGCAGTAGTCCACTTTCCTGGGGAGTTCTCAAGCTCTTCCTTGAATGGATATCTTGCCTTCACACTTGAGAGGAGCCGTCTCCAGAGACTGCAAATTGCTGCCTCTTTTCCAATTCCTCTCTCAATCCCCCGGTTTCTAGCAAGGGATCCCAGCTGTTGGGCTTCCTTACCTTCCAATTGCTGACTGTCAGCCCCACTATCCCAGCATTGGAGCAGCCAGGCAGCAATCCGCTCACCTGGCTGGCGGCTGTAATCTTTCCGCATGTCTCGAAGTTCTGATGAGGTCAGGACCGGGTAGTTTCCGCTTCCTGTCTGAGTTCTCTCACTCCTTCCTCCCATTTCTTTGTCGAAGGACCGGCTTCTTGATCAAACCTTTCCTCTTCTTCCTCCTCCCTTACTAATCAAGGGTATGGACCCATTGACCACCTTGTCCACTGTTTCTTTTTCACTACTGGGGCAATTACTGTAGTTGTTGTTGTTGTTTGGGTGCCTATCTATCTCAACCATAGTGTCCTCAGATGCAGTTTGGGTCCCTGCCTCAACCACAGTCCTCTGAGAGTACTGAACTGTGGCTCGATAGGCACAGGCCAGGCCCCAGTACAGTGCTAGAAGCTGTTGGTTTTCATTGGGGTAGGCAAGGCACCCTTCTATCAGGTGGCGCGTCAGTTTGCCAGGGTTGCTTGCCTGTTCAGGTGTAAAGTCCCAGGTTATGGGAGGTGATAACCGTCCTAGGAATCTGCCCAAATCCTTCCACACACCCTGCCACCCAGGGACCGGCCGCCTCAGGGCACATTTCAGTATTGCCTCACCCAAAAGTTGTCTTCTCTTACAACAGGACAAAACCCATAATATGCCAATAGTATTAATTAGTAGTATTAAACAGCTCACATAAGGGTGAACAAGGACCTCGGGAGCCTGCACAATAAAACCACCCACATCAATCCCAGGTAGGGAGAGGGAGATGTATTCCCTCATCCTGTCCACAAGATAGCTCCCCCAGCACAGCAAGGCCATCAATGCCAGGGCAAAGCACATAGAGCCATTATTTCTATTAACATGTTCCCAAGCTTAGCAAAATAAAGAGATAAGCAGTGAAGCCAACAAACTCCATGACCCACACAGGAGCTTGCCACTTAATAACTACTATAGCTATAGCATGCTTAATACACAACTGCCATTGTCGAGCCCCATGTTGGGCGCCAAAAAGGACTGTGGTGGGTTGACCCTGGCAGGATGCCAGGTACCCACCAAAGCCGCTCTATCACTCCCCCTCCTCAATTGGACAGGGGAGAGAAAATATAATGAAAAGATCGTGGGTCGAGATAAGGACAGTTTAATAAAGCAAAAGCAAAGGTCACATGCAAAAGCAAAGGAAAACAAAAGATTTTATTCTCTACTTCCCATTAGCAGGCCATGTCCGGCCACTTCCCGGGAAGCAGGGCTTCAGTATGCATAGTGGTTGCTCCAGAAGACAAATGTAAATAATGAATGCCCCCCTTCCTCCTCCTTTTCTTAGCTTTTATTGCTGAGCAGACGTCATAAGGTATGGAATATCCCTTTGGTCAGTTTGGGTCAGCTGTCCTGGCTATGATGTCCCCTCCCAAGATCTTGCCCACCCCCAGCCTACTGGTGAGGGGGGGAATGTTGGAGAGACAGCCTTGATGCTGTGGGAGCACTGCTCAGCAGTAGCCAAAACACTGGTGTGTTATCAACACTTTTCTAGCTACCAATACAGAGCACAGCACTATGAGGGCTGCTATGGGGAAAATTAACTCCATCTCAGCTAGACCCAATAGAAAGACTAGGAACCCCTTTTAGGAGTGTAGCCTTTTATAACATGTACATAGTAAGTGATGTTTATCCAGTTTAAAATAATCGCCCCAGATGCTTGTGTATATGAATGTGAATCCATGAACCCTCAATGTATTTCAAAGAGGAAACTGGAAGAAACTGACAACCAAAAAGCTAGAAGTTGGTCAAGGAAAGAGGAGAACAGAAAATAATAGTTTAGTTCTTTAGCAGAGTTTGCATTCCTTCTAGTATTTTAAGATCATCACACTGTGAACAGTGATTGAGCTATAAATTATTAAAGATAGAGATTATCAGAGACTCCAAAGAACTGACAAATAAGTCAATCTATATTAACTAATATTTAGTATAGATCAATTATTTAGCAATGTTGGAATTATTTATGAACACATTTAGTAATGCTATGACAATATACCCAGGAAAAATCAATGCCTTAGAGTTCAAAATGGGAACTACTATCATGGGCATTTATTTATATATTAAAGATTTAAGTGGCATGCACTTAGAAACAAATGGAAAAGACCATACCTAACTGAAGATAAGGAATTGTTAGTGTTTAACTGCAAGGCTCTAGCCTTATTTCAAAGGAATTTTATTTAGAGCATCTGAGGCAGCTGGTAAGTTTTTAAATATTTAATTCTAAATAAAGGCTTTTGTCTATAGAATTTAAACACAATTCATCACATCCTCAAGTACTATGCAAAGGTTGTAGTGTGTATAATATTAATGAAGAATGAACATTAAATATTTAACTTTCATTGAGATAAATAGTTTAAGAAAAACTGAAAATTCATTATTTTAGACTGCTGTTTATAGAAGCAAAATAGGAAAGTTACGAACATTTTTTTTTCCGGCAGAAAAATAAAATCAAATCAAACACATAAGAGCAAAGTAAAGCTTTATCAAAAGCAGTAAGTTTTCTCCAAGATTTAGACATACAGTTGCTTGTCTAAGAGCTCTTCAATAATATTTTTCATGATAAACACAGCAGTGTAAGGAGATCTTGTATTGAATCAGTAAGTGTCAAAATGTCAATATTTTAAGACATGCTGAATTGTATTTGCTTTGCATATTGCACTGTTGTATTGGGTTTGCGTGGCAAGGTTTTGGTAGCAGGGGGGGCTACAGGGGTGGCTTCTGTGAGAAGCTGCTAGAAGCTTCCCCTATGTCCGATAAAGTTAATGCCAGCGGGTTCCAAGACAGACCCGCCGCTGGCCAAGGCTGAGCCGATCAGCAACAGTGGTAGTGCCTCTGGGATAACATATTTAAGAAAGGGAAAAGAAGTTACAGGGGAGTAGCAGTTGCAGCCAGAGAGAGAGGAGTGAGAAGATGTGAGAGGAACAACCCTGCAGACACCAAGGTCAGTGAAGAAGGAGGGGGAGGAGGTGCTCCAGGCGCCGGAGCAGAGAGATTCCCCTGCAGCCTGTGGTGAAGACCATGGTGAGGCAGGCTGTCCCCCTGCAGCCCATGGAGGTCCACGGTGGAGCAGATATCTACCTGCAGCCCGTGGAGGACCCCATGCTGGAGCAGGTGGATGCCCGAAGGAGGCTGTGACCCCATGGGAAGCCCACGCTGGAGCAGGCTCCTGGCAGGACCTGTGGACCCGTGGCCCCGTGGAGAGAGGAGCCCACGCTGAAGCAGGTTTGCTGGCAGGACTTGTGACCCCGTGGGGGACCCACGCTGGAGCAGTCTGTTCCTGAAGGACTGCACCCTGTGGATGGGACCCATGTTGGAGCAGTTTGTGAAGAACTGTAGCCCATGGGAAGGACTCACGTTGGAGAAGTTCGTGGAGGACTGTCTCCCATGGGAGGGACCCCACGCTGGAGCAGGGGAAGAGTGTGAGTTCTCCTCCCCCTGAGGAGGAAGGAGCGGCAGAAACAACGTGTGATGAACTGACCCAAACCCCCATTCCCTGTCCCCCTGCGCCGCTCAGGGGAGAGGAGGTAGAGAAAATCAGGAGTAAAGTTAAGCCTGGGAAGAAGGGAGGGGTGGGGGGAAGGTGTTTTAAGATTGGTTTTATTTCTCATTATCCTGCTCTGATTTGACTAGTAACAAATTAAACTAGTTTTTCCCCAAGTCGAGTCTGTTTTGCCTGTGATGGTAATTGGTGAAGTGATCTCCCTGTCCTTATCTCGACCCACGAGCCTTTCGTTTTATTTTTTCTCCCCTGTCCTTTTGAGGAGGGGGAGTGATAGAGTAGCTTTGGTGGGCACCTGGCATCTAGCCAGGGTCAACCCGCCACAATTGTGATGCATTATATATTGCATTGAGATTAAAGTAACTCAAAAATGAAAGCATCATCAGTTTCACCAAAAACTGTTCTAAAAATGTTTGCATTGAACATTATTTAAAATGTTTCAATTTTTCTCAACAGAATAAAAGGAAAAAATTTGCTTTGTGTCATACAAATTATTCCATTAGACCCAAGATGAAATATGTTATTGCTGGCAATAGAAAGACAAAGCAAAGGCTCGATTCGCAAAATGGGAGTTGGGACCACCCTTCTTGCCTATCTGCTGGTTAGATTGCTCATTCAGGACATGGGAAACAGAAGTCAACATTGTTCTAGTTTGTCTAAATAGTTTAATGCTCCTTGGAGTCAGAAGTGTAATTCTGATGTCCCATTATTATCCCCCTTGATAACTGTCCTAAGTTTCAGAAAGCCATTTTGATACTTTTATTATCTGTTTCAGTCAATCAAATTTTACAACAGAGGAACAGACACATTTGCTCTTCAGAATATTTTATTTGAGGGGTAGAGGTGAAGGAACATTTTTCAAAACTTGTTCTAGATCAAGGAAAGAATGATTTCAAACTTCGGTTCTGACTACAAGAAGCCCTGTGTATAAGTCCGACTTTACATCAATGACTAAGTACTAAATACTAAGGGTAAGAGAAAAAATACTGGACAGCTGGTGAAGGCATTCACTGGGCATTAGCATCACTGGATTTCCATTCTCTACGCCAGTGTATGTTTGCATATGCAGAGAGGAATAGTGTCAACTGGACAGGATGGGAAAACCCTGTTCCCGAATATTCTGGTGATTAGGAGTCCTTCTGAGGAAGATGGGAAATATAATTCACCAAATTCACCTTTAGTCTAAGTTTCCTTGTTGAGTAACTAACATGATCAGGCTTGTAAGTTGCTGAAAAAACACTTTTGTGGCTATGCTATGGAAGAGTGTTCATAATTCCACCATGTCTTTTTTTCTTTTTGTCTCTATCATCACCTTCTGCTTTTTGTTAGTTTTTTGGGGGAGCACTTCTTTTAAGCATAGTATTCCTTCATTCTGTGAAGGACGTGTCTATCGTATTAATTTTTTATGGTCTATTTTTATTTTACCAGTTTTTTTAAGTATATGTTAATGTACATTTTTCTTGACATATACAAAATAACCACAAAATACAGTGAATTGAAAATTTTCTTAATTACAGAAGTAGCTTATGATGTACTAATTCATAATTATTGTAGCTCTAAGTAATCCAAGGAATTAAATCATTAATTATTGAACAAATAAAACTGAAAATCACAGATAACTAGAGGATCAGTACAAAATACTGCTATGTCAGTTTTCTTTAGGTATAACCCCTCCTTATGCCAAATGACTAAGTAGATGTGAATGTCTTGTACTAAAATGTACTCTGTTTATGTATTCTTCATTTTACTTAGAGGAAAATTCAAAACGGAATTTTTATTATTCTTCAACTATTATATTTAAAATATTAATATTTTAACACTTTATTATACTTAAATCTATGAGCCCATCTACTGCAATTGGTGTGGCAATTTGCATCAGAACCATTAGCAGCATAGTAGTGGTTTAGACTGCAAGGTCTATATTTTGCCATCTGGCTATAAAGTTGCAATGTTTCTGGGATATATTGCATATTATTTTTAAGAATTTTAAGAGTAGTTGGTGAGGTAGGTGTGTTGGTTTTGTCTGGGATAGAGTTAATTTTCTTCATAGTAGCTAGTATGAAGTTATGTTTTGGATTTGTGCTGAAAATAGTGTTGATAATACAGGGATGTTTTAGTTATTGCTGAGCAGTGCTTACGCAGAGTCAAGGCCTTTTCTGCTTCTCACACCACCCCACCAGCGAGTAGGCTGGGGGTGCACAAGAAGTTGGGAGGGGACACAGCCGGGACAGCTGACCCCAACTGACCAAAGGGATATTCCAGACCATATGACGTCATGCTCTGCATATAAAGCTGGGGGAAGAAGAAGGAAGGGGGGGGGACGTTCGGAGTGATGGCGTTTGTCTTCCCAAGTAACTGTTATGCGTGATGGAGCCCTGCTTTCCTGGAGATGGCTGAACACCTGCCTGCCGATGGGAAGTAGTGAATGAATTCCTTGTTTTGCTTTGCTTGTGTGCATGGCTTTTGCTTTCCCTAATAAACTGTCTTTATCTCAACCCACAAGTTTTCTGACTTTTACCCTTCTGATTCTCTTCTCCATCCCACTGGAGGGGGGAGTGAGTGAGCGGCTGTGTGGTGCTTAGTTGCCAGCTGGGTTTAAACCACGACAGTAGAGTTGGTTCACTTGCAACTTTTTTTCACAAAGGGCTCTTTTATAAGGTAATTCTCTCTTGTAAGGACAGTATCCACTTTTTCTTTTAAGAAGTCCTTTCTGAACAATTTAGTTAAGAATGAAGGTAGAGCTCAGCCAGTGACACCTTAATTTTGTCCTAAAATTATTTAGAGAATTCAATTACTGAAGTAAATGCTTTATATAATATTACTTCTTTAGTCTTATTTGTCCATTAAAAAAAAAAAAAGCATTTTCTTTCAATTTTGTCAAGGTTACCACATACAAAAAACACTGTCGTGGTTTAACCCCAGTCAGCAACTAAGCACCACACAGCTGCTTTCCCCTCCCCCTCCCAGTGGGGTGGGGAGGAGGAAAGGAAAAAAAAAGTAAACCAGATTAGAGTTGAGATAAGAACAGTTTAATAACTAAAGTAAAATATAATACTAACAATAGTAATAATGAAATATAATAATAATAATAGTAATGAAAAGGAATATAACAAAAGAAGGAAGGGGGGGAAGGAAAAAAAACAGTGATGCACAATGCAATTGCTCACCACCCGCTGACCGATATCAGAGCCGCGATCCACACCTTCGGGGCCAACTCCCCCCTGTTTATATACTGGGCATGACGTTCTATGGTATGGAATACCCCTTTGGCTAGTTCAGGTCAGCTGCCCCGGCTATGCTCCCTCCCAGCTTTTTGCACACCTGCTTGCTGGCAGAGCATGGGAAACTGAAAAGTCCTTGGCTTAAGATAAGCGTTACTTAGCAACAACTAAAACATCAGAGTGTTATCAACAGTATTCTCATACTAAATCCAAAACACAGCACTGTACCAGCTACTAAGAAGAGCGTTAACTCTGTCCCAGCCGAAACCAGGACAAACACTTTCTGAGAAATCACTGTTATAGCAGTCCACATTTCTTTGTCATAAATATTGATCAACTTATTTCTCCTGTGCTTTACCTTTGTGTAGAGGAGGTGCAAAATCTTACAGGTTTCACACATATGTTCATTCTCACACTGAGAAATGTCATAAGCAATTTTCTGCTTCTGTGCAACACTATCTGCACTACCAGCAATGGAAGTTGCAGTGTGGGGAGTACAAAGGAAAGCTTGCTTTATTTATCCTTTTTATACATAAACCATTATCCCCACTACTGATGAAAATGCTGGTTAATTTTCCTAACATAGAAAAGCTATTAAGTTCCTTAAAAGTCAAAACCACCCATCTGGAATTAGTCTGATAGAGCATCCTCCATTCTTAATTGGTTGGTTGCGTGGAGTGTTGTGGGCAGCTATCTCAGTCAGTGTGTGTGCAGATCAAGTAGTGCATCCTGGCAAAGAAGAGTTTCTGCCTAGACAGAAGGAATCTTCTTTCCTATTTTCATCCAAATATTTTTATTCATGTACTTAAATACCATCCTAATTCCATGAAAGTTTAAGTAAATTCCAAAATACCTTTTCAGTAAAAACAAAAAATTTGTTTGCAACAAACTGTTACAAGCATACTACTGATTACTTTGTTTTCCAATACGCAGTTGTGAGTGAAATATTATTCAAATATTGATCACTAACATAGTGCTTAGTCTATGTATTTGATATAGTTCATTGTTCATACTGAAAAAATTGGAACTGATAGCATTTTTATTCACTTTTTGTATTGCAGGTGCCCTAGGAGTTAGTTTCTTGGATGGAGTTGGAACTTTTCTGTGTATAGTCAGTGTAGGAAAACTCAGAATCAGGCATTAATGTGTAAGCATGAAAACCTTTACAAAATTTCACTGCAGTAACATTTCTTTGTAAATTTTGAAGATTAGTTATAAGCCTGGGTCTATAGAAGAATACTAAAACCAACAAATGTATCCAGGAAAGCAGGTCATAGACAGCCAAGCAGTGGCTTCTACAGAAAGGACTGAAGAAAGAGAAGGCAAATTTTGTGGTGGTTAGATTACAAGAGGAGGACACTGAAAGAAAAGGAAGAGGTGTGTCAGTTGTCAGGAGACAGACACACAAGACAACCTTAAGAGGAAAGAAAAAACCCAAAACAAAGAACATGGTTTGAGAGCCAGATGGTAAAAGGTCTGAACTTTAGGAAATTAGCCTTAAAAATTGAGTGCAAGAATTTGAGAAGATAGAAATTCGATTAAAAAAATTCTAATGTACTGCAGTTTCACAAGCCCTACATAAAATAATAATGATTTTGTGGTACATGAGGCCATCACTGAAGTCAATAAGAATAATAGTTATTTAAATTCTTTGATGACTTTGTATGGAAAATATGTCAATGAAACTCTAGAGAACTTCAGAATTCCATATTCCCCTTAGCACTTGACACGCCTACATATTAGTGCAGCTTCAAGGAAGCCTAATTATGATGGGGAAATGTATGTTTTGTCAGACAGCTTTGCATTGCTAACCATAAAATTTCTTGCTGACTTTAAAGTACTACTATTGCTATAGAATTAAACTTGAATTTAAATGTAAATATTTAAAAAATAAGGAAAAATGAGCTTAAATGCTTCATAATTTTATTCTTACTTGCAGATTTCATTACTTATATAAACGTTGTCTCCTGATTTTAGTTGGTGTACCCTCTTTACTTTAACTGTTATATTGTCCAACTCTTTAATTAGTGTCCTACTCTTTTCCCCTTCTCCCATCCTCTCTCTTTCCAGAAAGAAATTATATGTCATGCTCTAACCCTCTTGAAGTGCTAAGAGTCTTCCCCAGGAACAGACCAGTTATATTAAATCTGAGACAGCATGGGAGATAGGTTGAAAGTGACATATCATAAAAACCTCACCAACTTTTAAAATAGAAGTGTCTTAGAAATAAGTTTAATATGTTTTGATAAGTTCAAGAAGCAAGAATCTAGTCCAGTTACCATAAATGGGGTCATGTGATATCCCTCTGCAATAAAATGATGTTTTGTCTTATCATACCATACCATACCATAGTTGTTTTGATGCTTTCTGAGAAAAATCCAGTGTGTTGTTTGCCTTAAAGTATCAAGGGAGAGTGCAAGAAAATAGTAATAAGAGCCAGTCAAACGCTCTTGGGTGTCTCTCAAATGGAGTTAGGTGGAATATTTTTCTTTTTTGTGCAAAGGATTGCAGAATGACTGCTGTATCTTGTCAAAACTTCTGCAAGAGCAGACTGTGATTAGATGGCAAGTGAAAATCTTCCTGTTGTGA
Source organism: Gymnogyps californianus (assembly GCF_018139145.2). Taxonomy (NCBI): domain Eukaryota; kingdom Metazoa; phylum Chordata; class Aves; order Accipitriformes; family Cathartidae; genus Gymnogyps; species Gymnogyps californianus. The sequence goes on along the minus strand of NW_026114468.1, from coordinate 215,308 downwards.
GTACACAGAAGTCCCTATCAGTTACAAATTCTGCTTGAATTAGTGGTAGTCCAACAGTGTTATTTTATCATAGCCCTTTGTAACATGACCAAGCTACAGGTCCTAATCCAGAAGTAAGAAGCAAGCTCATTTCTAATTATCAAGCATGTTCCTTTATTTCACTGTTTGAAATCTCAAATTTACTGGCATACTAAATGCTGTAATTACCAGATAAGCAGCTAACCACAATATATGTCTGAAAATAGATATATAAACAAGTCTTTGAATGTATAATGCAGTTTAAATTACTTCCTATTTCTGGCTCTGTGATGTATTTTCTTTACAAAATATATATCCCATTACTCTGGAGAAAAATATTTCTAGGTGAAAAAACTGGCAGGGCTAATAAGTTTTATTGCACTATTTGTGTGTGTGTGTGTGAACTCCAGTCATATCAATTGGTCTACAGATATTTTAATAGTAAATTCTGAAAGGTTAATGCTTTGATCAGTGATCAATCACCCTTCGATTAGGTGTCATGACCTAAAGGGTTACCCGGCCTGTGGGTGTATAGAGATAGTGATCATGGGTTCGCAGGAATCCATAATACACAAGGACACGGATGCTTTATTCTCTAAATTCCTCTACTTATTACAGATTACCACAAATCACCACTAGCAAGTATACATATGATTAATAAAGTGCATATATATATATGAAGCTATGACAAATTATTATCAGCAATCAATGGTAGCAGCAAGTGTATATTGCAGGTTACTACAAAATTACCACTAGTAAAGCAGCAAATATATATTTCAACAGTACCAGGAATCAATATTAGCAGCAAACTTATTAATAATATAACAGCAAATATACTTATGATAGATTACTTACATGCATATATATGTGTGTTCATAATATTACCAGTACCAAGTGCATCAAACAGATCCCAGAAGTGGGGCCAAATTGATCCCAGTAGTGGGACCCAAATCAAACCAACCCCAAAAGTGAGCCCAGAAGGGGGACCAATAAAATAACAGACAGAATCTCACTTCTAAGATAATCTGCATCATGGAATTTGGAATCAGCCAGGCGTCCCTGGTGATGGTCCAATAACTTCTCTAGGAGATCTCATAGAAAGTTCATGAAGGGAGTTTGACCTGTTTAGGAGTAGGAAAAGGAAAAGTACGTGCAGCACGGGAAGTTCTCAGAGAAAGAAGCTCCATTTTGGGAAAAAAGTGAGTCATTTTTATATCACAGACATAAGAGGGCGTAGGACACCACCACCTGGAACAGCCAATAGATGCTGTTAATTTCTATTTCTCACCTGGGACAGCCAATAGATGATGATGTTTTCTATTCTCTCAGACCAATTTTTATTTTTCCAGACTGTTTTCCTGTTCTTGCAGTTAGAAAAGCCAATGGCAGTTACTGATTCTTACTTTCTCAGGATGTTTTCCCCTTTTTTCAGACTATTTTTCACCTTTTCAGATGATAAGTTGCCATTACAGTTCCTTGTTTTTGCGCTTATTGATTGTATCTCAGAATGTCTCCATTTTCTAGGTATCCAGCGGCACTTCAAAGATGCCAGCTGCACTTTTCAAGGATGCTTCTGGTTCCCAGGCCTGGTTCCCAGGCCTAGTTCCCAGGCTAGCAGTTCTCAGGCTGGCAGGCATTTTCTCTGTCAGTATTTCATCAGACATCTTCTGTTCAGTATTTTTCTCCTTATAGTCAGGTTGCCTTTATGGCTGTTCCCATCGTAAGGTATCCAGGTTTTGGCCAGATTCTACCCCCCCCAACGAGCTGTGCAGGGGGGATGGGGGGGGTTATGGTCAGTACATAACAGTTCCTCTATGCCACTTCTTCCTCCTTGCACTTTTCCCCTGCTCCAGTGTGGGCTCTCCATGGGCTTCAATTCCTTCAGGAAACATCCACTGGCTCTGGCATGGTGTCCTCCACAGGGGAATATCTACTTCAGCACCTGGAGCACCTCCTCCCCCTCCTTCTTCTCTGACCTTGGTGTTTGCAATGCAGTTTCTTACTTCCCCCCCCCCCCCCCCCCCCGTCCGGTGTTTTTGCCCTTTCTTAAATTTGTTTTCACAGAGGTGCCACCAACTTCACTGATTGACTCAGCTTTGGCCAGTGGTGGGTCCGTTGAGGAGCTGGCTGAAACCAGCTGTGTCCAGCACAGGGCAGCCCCGACCTCTTCTCACAGAGGCCATCCCTGCAGCCCCCCCCCCAAAAACCTTGCCACATATGCCCAATATCACAACTGTCTCAAACATGAAATGCATTTCAGGACATAATCAAGTATTTTGGTCCTGAATTGTAATCTCCAGAAGAAAATATTTTACTCACTCCCAGTGGTTTCTAAATGGCGTTTGTCTTCCCAAGTAACCATTACACATAATGAAGCCTTGCTTTCCTGGAAATGGCTAAACATCTTCAGGCATTTTCTCTGTCAATATTTCAGCAGACATCTTCTTCTGCTTAGTATTTTTCTCCTTATAGCCAGGTCGCCTTTATGGCTGTTCCCATCATAAGGTATCCAGGTTTTGGCCAGATTCCTTTGTGTGGGAATTTCTGCTGCCATTGAAATCACTAGTGACAGTTTGATTTAACCAAAAGAAAACTTTTGATTATTTAGGAAAATGTACTGGGAACAAGGTCCATGCAGAAGAAATGCAGCACAAAAGAAAGTTAAATAATTCTCTGGGTACCTCATGAAACAGACACTGCAGAGCTTATGTAGCTCAGAAGGGGTTTTTTGTTTGTTTGTTGTATACATTGCAAAGGATTGTACAGTTATTTAAAATTAATCCACACACTGAAATACAGGAAATTCCAATTAAACATAAGAAAACACTTTTTTACTGTTAGAATGATAAAACACTGGAACAGGTTGCCCAGAGAGAATGTGGAGTCTTCATCCTTGGAGATATGCAAACCCTAACTTGACACAGCTCTGGGCAACCTGCTCTACCTGACCCTGCTTTCTAATAGTAATCTGCCATTGGCTCTTTTGCAAAGCATTCTTTATCTGACAGTTGACAAACATTGTCAGGTCTGTAAGCACTGTCATCCTTACAACTAGCCTCCCATACTTCATCACTAGCCAAGTGTCCTCCTGCTTGTCCAGAGGGAGTTCTGATTCAGGCAACATCATATCATAAGTTGAAGGCAGTGGAAACTAAATGGGTTGTATCAGCCAAAGGTATATAAAAGAAAGAGAAGGAACTGGAAACCAAGATTCCTCCCACTGAGTCCTTAAGTTTTTTTACTGTTTTGGTACAGAATCTCTGTCAAGAATAATCATTTCCTCGTAACTGAAGAAACAAATGAAGGGAACCCTTATTTAAAATGGAGCTGGGGAATATATCATCAAGACTTAAATTGTAAGTTGCTCTTCTGAGCCTCTTACTACCTGAAGTCAGGTTGTATAGCACAAACATATTCCCCATCTTCCTATCTTCTCACTTGAAATAACTTTCCTTACATGAATTTGCTAATTGAACAAAGTTTATCATCAGTTTCTATTGGAACATTGTTACTCTTATGTTGAGTTAATTCATAATTTCCTGCTTTTGTAGTTGAAAATTCTGAATGATTCCTGCCTCAATACTGAGTAGCATTATGAAGACTATAGCCATGGCACTGGAAAAAATTAAGATCCCTCCCTGCCTCATGGTATGTAAATTAGTACTGCCTTTGTTGCCTGGTTAATAAATTTTTATTTTTGAAAAGCACTGAAAAATGAGTATGAGAATTTCATGTATGCTTGACTCTTCTTCTTTCTTTCTCCTGCCCTCCCAGTGTGCTTAGTGAGCTGATCTGAGATTGCTTCAACTTTCTTCCTTTGCGTTTTCCATTTGCACATTCCATTTATATATGCATCAATATATGATAGTAAAAGTTATATACATCATAAGTGACAGTTTAAGAAAGCACCTAGTAAAACCTAGTGGATTGAAACTATTCAGTGCCTTGCTTACATGATCTCTACAGTTATAAGAACCAAACAGAAATAATAGTTTGCAAATAGCATTTGAAATTTGTGATCAAAATAAAATGTTTAATAATAATATTTTGTATCATCATCTACAATAATTTTCCTTTAGTTTTGAAAATTACTCTAATTAGCACTAATAGCACTAATTACTAGGACCACCATCTGAAATCAAAATCTTGTTGTTCCAGGTACTTCACAGAAATACAGGGAGGCAGAACTCAGAGTCTATATAGCCAAGACAGAGGCTTAAGTGGAAACACCAGCAGGCAAAGGTAGAGAATGGGAATACAATGTTGCACAGCCTGCATCAAAATGAATCTTAGAATTGTCTCCACTGATTCTATCTCCACTGATGGTCTATTATAAAAATATAATCTTATCATCTGATTTCTTTGCTAACAGCCAAAGCCTGTTCTGAGCCACAAATCTGTCCCCCAAAGCCTCTTTTGGATCTCTCTCAATTCTTTTGATTGCACTTTGCTTTCTTCTTGCTTATCTTTGTATATCTGACAACTGTTTACAGACATTCACCCCCTCAACAAACACCCAGTCACGTCCAGCCACACAGTCTGTTTCTAACTGGCTCTCATCCTGTGGTTTGGCATTGGCTCCTATTAGCTCAGCTATCTTGCGCTAAAAAGATCTTAAGTTAGTCAAAGGTTAGGGTTAGGATTACAGTCAGTTATCAGGGACTTCTAGTATGATCCTTTGACATCTTTAATGCTTACGCCTTGCACACATAAACATTGCTAACATACTCTTTCTCATTTGCTGTTTTAATACAACTCTGCATATCAAGAGCTCGATCTACAATGGAAATCCCACTGGTAGCAGCAAATGTTTCACATGGATACTTCAAGCACTGTATAGTCCACCATTGTGCTAATAACTATTAATCATTTGATTCCTGAGCTAATTCTGGTTTTGTGTCATTTTGTATGCTGCACAGCAAGGTAATTAATACACACAGAGCACAAGCATGGCTTTACTTAGTTTTCAACTGTTTTCTGTGCCGCATCTTAAAGAACAGATTTATTGTAAGGGTATGCAATTAGCATGCTATAATCAGTCACTCCAATATTTCCAAGCAAATTTTAGATAATGACATATAAAAATATCCCATACTTAATAGTGGGATAACTGTACTTCAGATCATTTCTAGCATGTTATACACCATCAAAAACCCACTCAGAAAAATCCATCCTTGATATAATTCTACTGATGTAGATGTATGTCTGTTGTGGTTTAACCCCAGCCAGCAACTAAGCACCACGCAGCCGCTTCCCCCTCCCCGCTCCCAGTGGGGTGAGGAGGAGGAGAAAAAAAAGGTAAAACTCATGGGTTGAGATAAGAACAGTTTAATAACTAAAGTAAAATATAATACACTACTAAGAATAATAATAATAATAGTAATGAAAAGGAATATAACAAAAAAAAAGAAATAACACCCAAGAAAAGACAAGTGATGCACAATGCAATTGCTCACCACCCGCTGACTGATGCCAGAGCCGCGATCCGCCCCTCCCGGCCAACTCCCCCCCCGTTTATATACTGGGCATGACGTTCCATGGTATGGAATATCCCTTTGGCTAGTTCGGGTCAGCTGCCCTGGCTCTGCTCCCTCCCAGCTTCTTGCACACCTGCTTGCTGGCAGAGCATGGGAAACTGAAAAGTCCTTGGCTTAAGATAAGCGCTACTTAGCAACAACTAAAACATCAGAGTGTTATCAACATCATTCTCACACTAAATCCAAAACACAGCACTGTACCAGCTACTAAGAAGAGAGTTAACTCTGTCCCAGCCTAAACCAGGACACTGTCCAACTTCGAGAATTGCACTGAGGTGAATTTGGGGTATTACTGTACAAATTTTGCTATACCTGGGCGTAGATATTCAGAAAACCCTGTGAAGTTAAATGCACATGACTTAAAAAAGAGTAAAATAATGTGTAATGGAATTTAATTCTTTATTAAAGTATTCTAAAATTATTTGCAAGCATAAATGTTCTATAACAATTTACTACACCATTAAAATCAAAGAATCATAGAATAGTTTGGGTTGGAAGGGATCTTTAAAGGTCATCTAGTCCAACCCCCCCTGCAATGAGCAGGGACATCTTCAACTAGATCAGGTTGCTCAGAGCCCCGTCCAACCTGACCTTGAATGTTTCCAGGGATGGGGCATCCACAACTTCTCTGGGAAACCCGTTCCAGTGTTTCACCACCCTCATCATAAAAAATTTCTTCCTTATATCTGGTCTGAATCTACCCTCTTTTAGTTTAAAACCATTACCCCTTGTCCTATTGCAACAGGCCCTTGTAAAAAGTCTCTCTCCAGCTTTCTTATAAGCCCCCTTTAAGTACTGAAAGGCTGCAATAAGGTGTCCCCGGAGCCTTGTCTTCTCCAGGCTGAACAACCCCAACTCTCTCAGCCTTTCCTCATAGGAAAGGTGGTCCATCCCTCTGATCATTTTTGTGGCCCTCCTCTGGACCTGCTCCAACAGGTCCATGTCTTTCCTGTGCTGAGGACTCCAGAGCTGGATGCAATGCTCCAGGTGGGGTCTCACCAGAGCAGAGTATAGGGGGAGAATCACCTCCCTCAACCTGCTGGCCACCCTTCTTTTTATGCAGCCCAGGATATGGTTGGCTTTCTGGGCTGCGAGTGCACATTGCCGGCTCCTGTCCAGCTTTTCATCCACCAGTACCCCCAAGTCCTTCTCTGCAGAGCTACTCTCAATCTCTTCATCCCCCAGCCTGTATTGATATCGGGGGTTGTCCCGACCTTGCACTTGGCCTTGTTGAACTTCATGAGGTTCCCATGGGCCCACTTCTCGAGCTTGTCCAGGTCCCTCTGGATGGCATCCCGTCCCTCAGGCATGTCAAACACACCACTCAGCTTGGTGTCATCTGCAAATTTGCTGAGGGTGCACTCAATCCCACTATGTCATTGATAAAGATATTAAATAGTACTGGTCCCAATATGGACCCCTGAGGGACACCACTCATCACTGATCTCCATCTGGACATTGAGCCATTGACCATTACCCTCTGGATGCGATCATCCAACCAATTCCTCATCCGCCAAACAGTCCACCCATCAGATCCATATCTCTCCAATTTAGAGAGAAGGATGTTGTGGGGGACCGTGTCAAAGGCCTTACAGGAGTCCAGATAGACGACATCCGCAGCTCTTCCCTTGTCCACTGATGCAGTCACTCCATCATAGAAGGCCACTAGATTAGTCAGGCAGGACTTGCCCTTGGTGAAGCCATGCTGGCTGTCTCGAATCACCTCCCTGTCCTCCATGTGCCTTAGCATAGCTTCTAGGAGGATCTGTTCCATGATCTTGCCGGGCACAGAGGTGAGGCTGACAGGTCGGTAGTTCCCAGGGTCTTCCTTTTTACCCTTTTTAAAAATGGGTGCAATGTTTCCCTTTTTCCAGTCACCAGGGACTTCACCTGACTGCCATGACTTTTCAAATATCATGGAGAGTGACTTGGCAACTACATCAGCCAATTCCCTCAGGACTCTGGGATGCATCTCATCAGGTCCCATAGACTTATGTATGTTCAGGTTCCTCAGGTGGTCACAAACCTGATCTTCTCTTACAGTGGGTGGGACTTTGCTCCCCCAGTCCCTGTCTTGCAGTCCATCCACTCGAGAGGTGTGGGAAGAGAGGTTGCCAGTGAAGACTGAGGCAAAAAAAGTTGTTGAGTACCTCAGCCTTCTCCTCGTCCGTTGTTACCAGTTTGCCAGTCGTGTTCATCGGGGGGGGTACACTTTCTTTGACCTTCCTTTTCTAGCTGACATACCTATAGAAGCCCTTCTTATAATTCTTTGCGTCCCTTGCCAAGTTCAGCTCCAGTCACACCTTGGCCTTCCTGACCCCATCCCTACACAACCGGGCAGCGTCCCTATACTCTTCCCAGGATACCTGTCCCTGCTTCCACTGCCTGTGCATTTCCTTCTTGCCCTTTAGTTTGACCAGCAGGTCTCGACTCATCCATGCCAGTCTCTTGCCTTCCTTTCCCGATTTCTTACACCTGGGCATTGAGAGCTCTTGTGCTCTGTGGAAAGTATCCTTAAAGATCTGCCAGCTCTGTTCTGCTCCCTTGTCCCTGAGGGCAGTTTCCCAGGGGGGTCCTATTGACTAACTCCTTGAACAGCTGGAAGCTTGCTTTCCTAAAATTCAGGGTCCTGACTTTACTCTTCGCCTGACCCATATCCCTCAGGACTGCGAACTCCACCAGGGCATGATCACTGCAGCCCAGGCTGCCTCCAATCTTGACGTTTCCGATTAGCTCACTTGCGTTGGTGACCAACAGGTCCGGTATCCCGTCCCCTCTGGTAGGGCTGTCTATTACCTGGCTTAAGAAGTTATCCTCAATGCACTCCAGGAGTCTCCTGGATTGCCTACAGCTCACCGTGCTACTTTTCCAGCAGATGTCGGGGTGGTTGAAGTCACCCAGCAGGATGAGAGGCTGCAAGTGCGATGCCTCCTGTAGCTGGAGTAAGAAGGCTTCGTCAATAGGCTCCCCTTGATCGGGCGGCCTGTAGTAGACACCAACCACAAGGTTCCCTTTGTTGCCTTGGTCTCTGATTCTTACCCATAAGCTTTCAACCTGCTCGTGGCTATTCTTCAGAGACAGCTCTTCACACTCTATCCATTTCTTGATGTAGAGGGCAACCCCTCCGCCCCTCCTTCCTCGCCTGTCCCTTCTGAACAGCCATCGATAGCCGCACTCCAGTCATGGGATTCGTCCTACCAAGTTTCAGTAATGGCAACTAGGTCATAGCTTTCTAGCAGCACGGTGGCTTCTAACTCCTCCTGTTTGTTGCCCGTGCTGCATGCATTGGTGTAGAGGCACTTCAGCTGGGCTGTCAGCCGTGTCACCTTCTTAGAGGAACACCCCTTAATTCCTTTGAGGTATTTCACTGCTGTTTCCCTGTTGGCTCCTATTACCTCAGGAGCCCCTGGCTCCTCTCTGTAAGACTTCAAGTGTGCTGCAGTGTACCCAGGACGTCTCAGAGCAACAGGCTGAGGGCCCTTGCTAGCACCCTGTCCCTCTAACCTTGGCATGTCATCCCACAACTTGTCACAGGCAAGCCTGATATTATCCCCCTCCCCCTTCAAGCCTAGTTTAAAGCTCTGTCAGTGAGCCCCGCTAGCTCATTAGCAAAGACCCTCTTTTCACTTTGAGAACGGTGAATCCCATCTGATGCCAGCAAGCCTGGTGCGATGTAGGCCATCCCATTATCAAAAAACCCAAAACTGTGGCGGTGACACCAGCCACGGAGCCATGTATTAATAGACTGGGTCTGTCTGTTTCTTCCAATATCGCTGCCCGCAACTGGAAGAAGATGGAGGAAAAAATTACCTGTGCTCCAGATTCCCTGTCCTGGTTTCGGCTGGGATAGAGTTAACTTTCTTCCTAGTAGCTGGTATAGTGCTGTGTTTTGGATTTAGTAGGAAAATAATGTTGATAACACACTGATGGTTTTAGTTGTTGCTAAGTAGTGTTTATACTAAGTCAAGGATTTTTCAGCTTCTCATGTCCAGCCAGCAGGAAGGCTGGAGGGGCACAAGAAGCTGGGAGGGGACACCGCCAGGACAGCTGACCCAAACTGGCCAAAGGGATATTCCATACAATATGACATCATGCCCAGTATATAAACTGGGGGGAGTTGGCTGGGAGGGGCGGATTGCTGCTCAGGAACTAACTGGGCATCGGTCAACGAGTGGTGAGCAATTGCATTGTGCACCACTTGTTTTGTATATTCTAATTCTGTTAGTATTATTACTGTATTATTATTATTATCATTATTATCATTATCAATATTTTCCTTCCTTTCTGTCCTGTTAAACTGTCTTTATCTCAACTCATGAGGTTTTATTTTTCCCGATTCTCTCCCCCATCCCACTGGGTGGGGGGAGTGAGCGAGCGGCTGCGTGGTGCTTAGTTGCTGGCTGGGGTTAAACCACGACAGTCCTTTTTGGCACCCAACATGCAGCTCGACGGGTTGAGATAACAACAGATCTGACTGGAATGTGTTAGAACAAATTTGTTATAAACATTCATTATATTAGTTCAATAGTCGCTGGTCACAATGTTGATGTATTTGCTCTCAAAGTTGGTGCGCTTGTTCTTAAAGGTGCATTATGTAATACCTTACTTGCAGTATATGCTCCCTGTTGTGCTGTTTATCACCCGTGGGAACTGGGCCAGAGTTGTCATGTTGTTCTACTTTGTAACACTGGCTTATGATACGATAGAATTGCTGGTCGTGAAACTAATCTGGTATTTGTACTCAGCATTGCTGTCACCTCCGTACTTCGGGAGCCATCTATCAGAAACTATTAATAATTACACCTTGTACCTTTTCTCATCGGAGAGCCAAGCCACGGGGGAGACACATTTCTTCAGCTTCCCCTTCTCCTCCAGGCAAATTACAGTGGCTCTTGAGAACTTTGAATATCCTTGGGATGTTCAAATCAGCATGTTCCTATTGCTATGTCTCCTGAATGTGTTCCAGGTCTTGTTTAAGGTTAAACAACTGTTTAAGAATAACTTTTGGAAATCTGCCCCGAGGCTTAATAGCCATGGGTGGCATGGCATGTGGGAGAACATGGGCAGGTATCTAGAGAACTTCTCACCTCCAATGGTTTGGAACTTCACTCCCAAACAACTACAGGACCCTGATAAAGTGATAGACTATCTGAAAGGAAAATGCTGTGGCTATTCCAAAGAGGCACAACTTATCGCACTGTGCTGGGCCCTGGCCAGTATCTACCAAACACTGCTCGATACTGTGCAGCACCCTCAGGGGGAAGGGAGGGAAAACAGACTGACAGGCACTGCGGCTACTCCAACCCCTGCGACAGGCACTGTGGCTACTCCAACCTTGGCGACAGGCGCTGCGGCTACTCCAACCCCTGCGACAGGCACTGCGGCTGAACCAGAGAACCAACCTGTGCCAGTATCAGTTGCCCCTGTACAGAAGAAGAAATATACAAAAAAATCAGCTCGCTTAGCGAAGGATGAAGATGAACCAGGGTCATCACGAGAACAGGAGGAAGAGGCAGAACCAGAGGTAATCACCTGATCCCTATCCCTGAGTGAGCTGCGGGATATGCAAAAAGATTTCAGCTGTCGTCCAGGTGAGCACATTATCACCTGGCTGCTCCGATGCTGGGACAATGGGGCTAGTAGCCTGGAATTAGAGGGTAGGGAAGCCAAGCAGCTGGGATCACTTGCTAGGGAAGGTGGCATTGACAAGGCGATTGGAAAAGGGACACAAGCCCTCAGCCTCTGGAGGCGACTCCTGTCAAGTGTGAAGGAAAGGTATCCCTTCAAGGAAGATGTTATATGTCAACCAAGCAAGTGGACCACCATGGAAAGAGGTATCCAGTACCTGAGGGAATTAGCCGTGCTAGAGATGATTTATTATGACCTGGACAGTTTACAATTACCCAGAGATCCAGATGAAGTTCAACGCACACGACCCATGTGGCAGAAGTTTGTACGGAGCGCACCATCATCGTATGCCAACCCATTGGCAGTACTAACTTGGAAAGACGAAGAGGCACCGACAGTGGATGAAATGGCTCGCCAACTCCGGCAATATGAAGAAAATCTCTCTTCATCCCTACGAGCCTGTGTCTTGGCTGTGGAAAAACTGTCCGAAAAAGTCCGAAGAACTGATCGAACTGATCGAAAAGTCCTACTCCCCACCTGTACAGACCAATATCTCAGCTATTAGGAGTGAGCATTCCTCTGATCAAGAGAGAGAATATAGAAAGTACACACCATGGGGTACCCTGTGGTTTTACCTGTGTGACCACGGAGAGGACATGAGGAAGTGGGATAGAAAACCTACCTCGGTCCTAGATGCACGGGTACGTAAGTTGCGATGAAAACAACCACAAAAGGGGATCTTCCAGGAAAAATGCCACTCCGGTTTCCAGCAAGCAATTCCCCATTACAGAGTAGAAGGGCTTCTGATCTTCTTGAAGGGACCTCTAAGTCATTTTTACAAGAAGTGAGTAAAAAATACTCTGACCAGGATTAGAGGGGCCCTGCCTCCAGCCAGGTGGAGGAAAGGGACAACCGGGTTTATTGGACTGTGTGGATCCGATGGCCTGGCACATCAGACCCACAGGAGTATAAGGCTCTAGAGGACACCGGTGCACAGTGTACCCTAATGCCATCAAGTTATTAAGGGGCAGAACCCATCTGTATCTCTCGGGTGACAGGGGGATCCCAACAGCTAACTGTATTGGAGGCTGAAGTAAGCCTAACTGGGAATGAGTGGCAAAAACACCCCATTGTGACTGGCCCAGAGGCTCCATGCATCCTTGGCATAGATTATCTCAGGAGAGGGTATTTCAAGGACCCAAAGGGTTACTGGTGGGCCTTTGGTATAGCTGCCTTGGAGACAGAGGGAATTAAACAGTTGTCCACCTTGCCGGTCTCCCTGAGGACCCTTCTGTTGTGGGGTTGCTGAGGGTCGAAGAACAACAGGTGCCGATCGCTACTACAAGGGTGCACTGGCGGCAATATTGCACCAACTGAGACTCCCTGATTCCCATCCATACGCTGATTCATCGACTGGAGAGCCAAGGAGTGATCAGCAGGACTCGCTCACCCTTTAACAGCCCCATATGGCTAGTGCGAAAGTCTAATGGAGAGGAGTGGAGACTAACAGTAGACTATCGTGGCCTGAATGAAGTCACGCCGCCGCTGAGTGCTGCTGTGCCAGACATGCTAGAACTTCAATATGAACTGGAGTCAAAGGCAGCCAAGTGGTATGCCACAAGTGATATTGCCAATGCATTTTTCTCAATCCCTTTGGCAGCAGAGTGCCGGCCACAGTTTGCTTTCACTTGGAGGGGCGTCCAGTACACCTGGAATCGACTGCCCCAGGGGTGGAAACACAGCCCCACCATTTGCCATGGACTAATCCAAAATGCACTGGAACAGGGTGAAGCTCCAGAACACCTGCAGTACATTGATGACATCATCGTATGGGGCAACACAACAGAAGAAGTTTTTGAGAAAGGGGAGAAAATAATCCAAATCCTTCTGAAGGCTAGTTTTGCCATAAAACAGAGTAAGGTGAAGGGACCCACACAGGAGATTCAGTTTTTAGGAATAAAATGGCAAGACGGACGTCGTCATATCCCAGTGGATGTGATCAACAAAATAGCAGCTATGCCTCCACCGACTAGTAAACAGGAAACACAAGCTTTCTTAGGTGTTGTAGGTTTTTGGAGAATGCATATTCCAAATTATAGTCTGATTGTAAGCCCTCTCTATCAAGTGACCTGGAAGAGGAATGATTTTAAATGGGGCCCTGAGCAACAACAAGCCTTTGAACAGATTAAACGGGAGATAGTTCATGCTGTAGCCCTTGGGCCAGTCCGGGCAGGACCAGATGTTAAAAATGTGCTCTACACCGCAGCCGGGGAGAATGGCCCTACCTGGAGTCTCTGGCAGAAAGCACCTGGGGAGACCCGAGGTCGACCTCTAGGGTTTTGGAGTCGGGGATATCGAGGATCTGAGGCCCGCTATACTCCAACTGAAAAGGAGATATTAGCAGCATGTGAAGGAGTTTGAGCTGCTTCAGAAGTGGTTGGTACTGAACCACAGCTCCTCTTAGCACCCCGACTGCTGGTGCTGGGCTGGATGTTCAAAGGGAAGGTCCCTTCTACACATCATGCAACTGATGCTACATGGAATAAGCGGGTTGCACTGATCACACAATGAAGTCAAATACGAAATCCAGTCACACAGTGTACAGGGTTTGCATGGCAAGGTTTTGGTAGCAGGGGGGGCTACAGGGGTGGCTTCTGTGAGAAGATGCCAGAAGCTTCCCCTATGTCCGACAGAAGCAATGCCAGCCAGCTCCAAGACAGACCTGCTGCTGGCCAAGGCTGAGCCAATCAGCGACGGTGGTAGTGCCTCTGTGATAACATATTTAAGGAGAAAAGTTACTGCACGGCAGCAATTGCAGCTGGAGAGAGCAGTGAGAATATGTGAGAGAAACAACCCTGCAGACACCAAGGTCAGTGAAGAAGGAGGGGGAGGAGGTGCTCCAGGCACCGGAACAGAGAGAGATTCCCCTGCAGCCTGTGGTAAAGACCATGGTGAGGCAGGCTGTCCCCCTGCAGCCCATGGAGGTCCACGGTGGAGCAGATATCTACCTGCAGCCCATGGAGGACCCCACGCTGGAGCAAGTGGATGCCCAAAGGAGTCTGTGACCCCATGGGAAGCCCGCGCTGGAGCAGGCTCCTGGCAGGACCTGGGACCCCATGGAGAGAGGAGCCCAAACTGGAGCAGGTTTGCTGGCAGGACTTGTGACCCCACGGGGGACCCATGCTGGAGCAGTCTGTTCCTGAAGGACTGCACCCTGTGGATGGGACCCATGCTGGAGCAGTTCGTGAAGAACTGTAGCCCGTCGGAAGGACTCATGTTGGAGAAGTTCGTGGAGGACTGTCTCCCGTGGGAGGGACCCCACGCTGGAGCAGGGGAAGAGTGTGAGGAGTCCTTCCTCTGAGGAGGAAGGAGTGGCAGAAATAATGTGTGATGAACTGACCGAAACCCCCATTCTCTGTACCCCTGCTCTGCTTGGGGGGAGGAGGTAGAGAACTTGGGAGTGAAGTTGAGCCTGGGAAGAAGGGAGGGGTGGGGGGAAGGTGTTTTTAAGATATGGTTCTATTTCTCATTATCCTACTCTGATTTGACTGGTAATAAATTAAATTAATTTTTTTTCCCTCAAGTTGAGTCTGTTTTGCCCGTGACGGTAATTGGTGAGTGATCTCCCTGTCCTTATCTTGACCCATGAGCCTTTTGTTATATTTTCTCTCCCCTGTCCAGCTGAGGAGGGGGAGTGATAGAGTGGCTTTGGTGGGCACCTGGCATCCAGCTAGGGTCTCCCCACCACACCCAGAATTTTTAGAAGTGATAACAGATTGGCCAGAAGGCAGATTTTGGAATATCACCAGAGGAGGAGGTAACGTGTGCTGAAGAGGCCCCACTGTCTAATAAACTGCCAGAAAATGAGAAGCAATATGCCCTGTTCACTGATGGGTCCTGTCGCATTGTAGGAAAGCATCGGAGGTGGAAGGCGGCTGTATGGAATCCTATATGACAAGTTGCAGAAACTGCAGAAGGAGAAGGTGAATCGAGTCAGTTTGCAGAGGTGAAAGCCATCCAGCTGGCTTTAGACATTGCTGAACGAGAAAAATGGCCAATACTTTATCTCTGTACTGACTCATGGATGGTGGCAAATGCTCTGTGGGGGTGGTTGCAGCAATGGAAGCAGAGTAACTGGCAGTTCAGAGGTAAACCCATCTGGGCTGCCCCATTGTGGCAAGATATTGCTGCCCAGCTAGAGAACCTGGTTGTGAAATTACGTCATGTAGATGCTCATGTGTCCAAGAGTCAGGCCACTGAAGAACATCAAAACAATCAACAGGTAGACAAGGCTGCTAGGATTGAAGTGGCTCAGGTGGATCTGGACTGGCAGCATAAGGGTGAATTATTTTTAGCTCGGTGGGCCCATGACACCTCAGGCCATCAGGGAAGAGATGCAACATATAGATGGGCTCGTGATCGAGGGGTGGACCTGACCATGGACACTATCGCACAGCTTATCCATGAATGTGAAACATGCACTGCAATTAAGCAAGCCAAGCAGTTAAAGCCTCTTTGGTATGGGGGAAGATGGCTGAAATACAAATATGGGGAGGCCTGGCAGATTGACTATATCACACTCCCACAAACCCGCCAAGGCAAGCGCCATGTGCTTACAATGGTGGAAGCAACCACCGGCTGGCTGGAAACATATCCCGTGCCCCATGCCACTGCCCGGAACACTCTCCTGGGCCTTGAAAAGCAAGTCTTATGGCGACATGGCACCCCAGAAAGAACTGAGTCAGACAACGGGACTCATTCCCAAAACAACCTCATAGACACCTGGGCCAAAGAGCATGGCATTGAGTGGGTATATCACATCCCCTATCATGCACCAGCCTCTGGGAAAATCGAGCGATACAATGGGTTGTTAAAGACTACATTGAGAGCAATGGGTGGTGGGACCTTTGAACATTGGGATACACATCTAGCAAAGGCCACCTGGTTAGTCAACACTAGAGGATCTGCCAATCGAGCTGGCCCTGCCCAATCAGAACTTTTACGTACTGTAGAAGGGGATAAAGTCCCTGTAGTGCACATAAAAAATATGCTAGGGAAAACACTTTGGGTTACTCCTGCCTCAGGCAAAGGCAAACCCATTCGTGGGATTGCTTTTGCTCAAGGGCCTGGATGCACTTGGTGGGTGATGCGGAAGGATGGGGAAGTCCAATGTGTGCCTCAAGGGGATTTGATTTTAGGTGAGAACAGCCAATAGATTAAATTGTATGATGTTGATTGCTATATAACCCTGCCACTGTATGTCATCATTACTATAGTTGTTATATGCTATATCAACAGTATTACAGTAAGAATTATCTAGATTAATAAAGAATGAACTTTGATAAAACCAAGTGAAGTGCAGTAGTGATGGAACCAGGACTGACTGCAGCATGCAACAATCCAACACTACACACCATCCTCCTGCTGCACCCAGTGTCACCTGCCCGCTGCACCACACAGAAGCCCAATCCTGTTCTGCCGACTGAGCAGACTTTGCACCATTCCTCCTGCCCAGACAGACTGTTATGACAGATGGAGTCCAAAGTCATGGACTGAATGAACTCAACAAACATTTTAAAGGGACATTTAAATGGACATTTTAAAGGCCTATAGACTAAGGGAATGATACCTGTGTGTATATGTATCAAAAGACAGGAAAAGTGGTGGTGATTAATTGACAATGTATTGGAAAGTGTGGGACCTGAGCATGATGTAGATGGTATAGAATAAGGGGTGGATACTGTCCTGGTTTCAGCTGGGATAGAGTTAATTTTCTTCCTAGTAGCTGGTACAGTGCAGTGGTTTGGATTTAGTAGGAAAATAATGTTGATAACACACTGATGTTTTTAGTTGTTGCTAAGTAGTGTTTATACTAAGTCAAGGATTTTTCAGCTTCTCATGTCCAGCCAGCAGGAAGGCTGGAGGGGCACAAGAAGTTGGGAGGGGACACAGCCAGGACAGCTGACCCAAACCAGCCAAAGGGATATTCCATACCATATGACATCATGCACAGTATATAAATTGGGGGGAGTTGGCTGGGAGGGGTGGATCGTGGCTCGGGAACTAACTGGGCATCGGTCGGCGAGTGGTGAGCAATTGCATTGTGCATCACTTGCTTTGTATATTCTAATTCTGTTAGCATTATTATTGTGAGCGTGCAGCTGAGTGGTGCTTAGTTGCCGGTTGGGGTTAAACTACGATATTCCCTTACCAACTGTCCCAAGGCCCTGAAGTCTCTTTTGATTGCCCTTGGGCTACGAGTTGCGGCTTCATCGCCACCCACATGGAAGAGCAGTAATGCGTAATAGTCCAAGGGCCGTACCAGGCTAGGAAGTTTCCTAGTGATGTCCTTAACCCGGCCCCCAGGGAGGCAGCAGACTTCCCTAAGAGGAGGGTCTGTCCAGCATATTGCACCCTCTGTTCCCCTCAGAAGGGAGTCACCTACAACTATAACTCATCTTTTCTTCCTCGTGGAGGTGGTCGTGACATGGGGGGTAGGCCTTTCTGACCTTGGCAACACCTCTGGTGTAGATGGACCATCATCCACATCATCCATTGACTGGCCTTTCACATCCAGAGCCTCATACCTGTTGTACAGAGGCACCTGGGAAGGCGAGGTGGGCAAGGAGGGGGTTCGCCTGCCGCCCGAGTGTGGACTTGCCTCCATTCACTCCTTTCCTTTAAGCTACTGCCTTCAGCCTGGTGGGGGGAGGATACAGGATCCCTTGATCTTGATTTTTTTCTGGTGGCTGTTCCTGTTTCTGTCTCAGGGAGAGCAGAGCATGGTTCCACCAGTCTATCTCTTTCTCAGACTCCCTGATGCTCCTTAACCTTTCTACTTCCTCTAGTAGCTCTGCCACCAGGCTGAGCAGATTGTCCACCTGGTCACACCTCACACAGCTGTTCTCACTACTGCCATCCCTTACCAGTGAAAGGCTCTGGCACTCCCTGCAGCCTGAGACCTGGATGGCTGCATGTTTTCGTGGGAGCTCTGTCTGGGTTGCCACATCCATTCTGGCGAGTGCAGAGGACATAGCTTTCTGCCAGGTGGATACCATAGCTAAGCTCCTTCTGAGAGGGTGATGACCACCAATTGAACTTTAAAACAAAGTGAAGCCATAACAATGAGAGAGAGGCAGTCCATCAAAAGCCTTTCATCTAAGGGAGTACACAGATGAAATAATACAAGAAATTTGTGCTGGTAAGTATGGCTTTTCTGTGTTTTGATTGTTTTTACATATTTCTTCAATACTATGCAACTTGGTCAGATAGGAATCTGCTCATATTCTGTGCTAGGGATGGATATGTGATGAGAAAGTGGCATGTTAATACTCAACACAGGGAACATTAAAACTCAACAAAAACTAGACACATCATTGGTTGCACTAGAATAAAGAGATTGAAGTATGCAATCTTTGAATTTGATGCAGGTAAGAGTGCTTACATGAACCTGGGATATGCTTTGCCTACCTAAACTCTGGGTTTCAGGATTGTATTATCCTGAAAATAACCTATAATCCAGATCACCACTACGTCTTGTACACCTTGGTTATGTTAGTCCAGGACAGCTCCTGTGATAGAGGAAAACATCCCTTGCAATGGCAAGCATTAAATGGATCCCGTATATCATGCTAGCAGCAAGTAGGGCCTAGCATGGGTCCCAGGAACAGGCACTGTACATGGCTCACTGGTTCATTAAGCATCTATTTTCAGTGCCTCTAGTAAAAAGCAATCTGTTTTCTCACCTATTAGCTATTGTCTCCTGATAAGTAGAACTCAGCTGCTTTGAAAAATCCATGCTGCAGCAGATTGTTGCTGAAGTGTAGAGCCTGCAAAAATTCAGCCACCTGAGTATTTCAATTCAATGTTGCCTTCAGTCTTGCTTCTTACAACTATGACTACAAGGTATATTGGGCATTTTTCATCAACGGTCAGAAATTTATCTCCATTCACAACAATCTCCATATGATACTGATTCAGCAACCACAGCATAGCCAAGGTTTGTTTACATCATATTGTGAGGGACTGAAAGAGTTAACGTCTGTCAATGTCTCAAACATTGTAGCAACCAAGGTACAGTCTGCATAACAAAGAGGGACATTAGCAAGAAGTTGGCTGGCATGGACACAGGGGGCTTGCTGGAGGGTATGCAGTCCCGTGTTCTGGCAGAACCAGCCTGCTAACCCACCATATATGGCCAGAGGTCACACAAAGCTTATTTGAGGAGGGGGCTTGTAGCTCCTTGGAAAGTCCCTAAGACCACCACCCCAATAAGCTGCACATGCTCAGTAGATAAAGAACCCTCTGGAACACTACTATGTATGTTGAGAACTGTCTAGAATGAACCCATATAAGTCTTCAAGAGGCGTGACTGTGGACGGAGATTTAGACTATAAAAGACACAATTGCAAAGAGCCACGTTGCGCGCGCCCATCACCGGAGGATTACCACGCTCGTCGCGGACGCTGCGGGATCCAAGGGTGGTGACTATCTCTTTTCTTTTTCCCCCTCTTTCTTTTTCTTTCTCTCTTTTCTCTCTTCTTGTGAACGTTTTGCTGCAACCCACTCTGCCCACCGTTATGCCTTCCACAGTTTGGATTGTTCAAATAAAGCATTCAAAGTGATCGTTTGGTGTCGTTTCACCTTAATTTAGCCCGGGGGGATCCCAGAACCTCCACGACCCTCTGGTCTGTCCGGTCTGGGTCGTAACACACACTGATGTTTTTAGTTGTTGCTAAGTAGTGTTTATACTAAGTCAAGGATTTTTCAGCTTCTCATGCCCAGCCAGCAAGAAGGCTGGAGGGGCACAAGAAGCTGGGAGGGGACACCGCCAGGACAGCTGACCCAAACTGGCCAAAGAGCTATTCCCTACCATATGACATCATGCCCAGTATATAAACTGGGGGGAGTTGGCTGGGAGGGGCGGATCACTGCTCGGGAACTAACTGGGCATCGGTCAACGAGTGGTGAGCAATTGCATTGTGCACCACTTGCTTTGTATATTGCAATTCTTTTAGTATTATTGTCATTTTATTATTATTATTATTTTTCCTTCCTTTCTGTCCTATTAAACTGTCTTTATCTCAACCCATGAGGTTTTATTTTTTCCGATTCTCTTCCCCCATCCCACTGGGTGGGGGGAGTGAGTGAGCGGCTGCGTGGTGCTTAGTTGCCAGCTGGGGTTAAACCACAAGACCTGGTTCTCTTCCACTGATGGTAAGTCTTCCTTGCTCCATTCCTTCCTTCTGGTCTTAGGGGCCTGGGGTCCCTGAAAGCTGATCTTACCAGTAAAGCCTGAGGTTGTGACAGCCTAAAGGGTTACCTGGTCTGTGAGTCTATAGAGATCGCCACCATGGGTTCGTAGGATTCAGTAATACACAAGGACAGGGAGGCTTTTATCCTTTAAATTTCTCTACTTTATTACAAATTACCACAAATAACACAAAAATCACCACTAGCAAGTATACCTATGATTAATAAAAATATAATATTATATATCAAGCTATTATAATCAATATTATAACAATCAATATTATAGAATCATAGAATTATTTAGGTTGGAAAAGACCCTTAAGATTATCGAGTCCAACCATTAACCTAACAATGCCAAGTTCACCACTAAACCATGTCCCTAAGCACCACATCTACACATCTTTTAAATGCCTCCAGGGATGGTGACTCAACCACTTCCCTGGACAGCCTGTTCCAATGCTTGACAACCCTTTCGGTGAAGACATTTTTCCTAATATCCAATCTAAACCTCCCCTGGTGCAACTTGAGGCCGTTTCCTCTCGTCCAATCACTCGTTACTTGGGAACTTATAGAGCAACTTGGGAACTTATAGAGCAACCGATAACAGCAACAACCAAGTAGGTAACTTATCATTAGTGAAGAAAACTTATCAACAATATAGCGACAGTGTCCTGGTTTCGGCTAGGACAGAGTTAATTTTCTTCCTAGTAGCTGGTATAGTGCTGTGTTTTGGATTTAGTAGGAAAATAATGTTGATAACACACTGATGTTTTAGTTGTTGCTAAGTAGTGTTTATACTAAGTCAAGGATTTTTCAGCTTCTCATGCCCAGCCAGCAAGAAGGCTGGAGGGGCACAAGAAGCTGGGAGGGGACACCGCCAGGACAACTGACCCAAACTGGCCAAAGAGCTATTCCCTACCATATGACATCATGCCCAGTATATAAACTGGGGGAGCTGGCTGGGAGGGGGGATCGCGGCTCGGGAGCTAACTGGGCATCGGTCAACGAGTGGTGAGCAATTGCATTGTGTACCACTTGCTTTGTATAGTCTAATTCTTTTAGTATTACTATTGTCATATTATTATTATCATTATCATTGTTTTTCATTCCTTTCTGTCCTATTAAACTGTCTTTATCTCAACTCACGAGGTTTTTTTTTTTTTCCTGATTCTCTCCCCCATCCCGGGGGTGGGGGGGGAGTGAGCGAGTGGCTGCGTGGTGCTTGGCTGCCAGCTGGGGTTAAACCATGACAGACAGATATACTTATGATAGATTACTTATATGGATATATAATATCAGTATGAAGTGAATTAGACAGATTTTAGATGGGGCCAAACCATTCCAGAGGGGGGAACAAACTGATCCCAGAGGGGGACCCAACCGTCTCCAAAAGAGGGGGTGTCAAACTAAACCCCAAAAGTGGGCCCAGAGGAGTACCAATAAGATAACAGACAGAGTCTCACTTCTGACACCCTGCCCCTTGACCAATATCGGCAGCATAGACAGACCTCTGACACCCTGCCCTTGACCAGTATTGACAGCGTAGACAGACTGCCAAGACCCTGCCCCCTGACCGACATTGGCAGCATAGGCAAGATGCTGCCCACATTATTCATGTAATGATTCTCTCAAATCTCACTACCATTGGTGGAGCCAAGGGGCGGCGTGACTCTTAGCCACATTCAAAAGACATTTGCACAATTGGCTGTTGCTGCCAGACGGCCTGGACACCAAGTGTCCCTGGCAGTCCCACCAGAGCCATGGCATCGCTTATGATCCTGTGTTTGCTATTGGTGATTGAGAGAGTTGCTGTATGGGCACGTTGTTGCTCATCTATCCTACTGTCTCAGTAAAGCTTTGTTTTATAACATGTTGTCAGACTCTATTACTATTCAGACCACAACTTCAAAGATGATCTGCATCACAGAGTTTGGAGTCAGCTAGGCGTCCCCGATGAGAGTCGAAGATCTCGTAGAAAGTTCATGCGGAGAATTCAACCTGTTTAGGAAAAGAAAACTATGTGCATGATCCATGATCTTACCAGGCACAAAGTGAGACTGACTGGTCAGTAGTTCCCAGGGTCTTCCTTTTTACCCTTTTTAAAAATGGGCATGATGTTTCCCTTTTTCCAGTCACTGGGGACTTCACCTGACTACCATGACTTTTCAAATATGATGGAGAGCGGCTTGGCAACTACATCTGCAAGTTCCCTCAGGACCCTAGAGTGCATCTCGTTGGGTCCCATGGACTTGTGTATCTTCAGGTTCCTCAGGTGGTCTCAAACCTGATCTTCTCCTATGATGGGAGTGACTTCATTCCCCCAGTCCCTGTCTTGAGGTTCAGGGGCTTGAAAGATGTGGGAAGAGAGATTGTCCGTGAAGACTGAGGCAAAAAAGTTGTTGAGTACCTCAGCCTTCTCCATGTCAGTTGTCACCAGCTCCCCTGTCTTATTTATTGGCGGGGGTACATTTTCTTTAATCTTCCTTTTCTGGCCAGAATACCTGTAAAAGGCCTTCTTATTATTCTTCACATCCCCTGCCAAATTCAGTTCCAGCTGTGCCTTAGCTTTCCAGATCCTATCCCTACACATCTGGGCAGCATCCCTATATTCTTCCCAGGATGATGTTTTCTGTTCTTTCAGACCAATTTTTTATTTTTCCAGACTGTTTTCCACATTTTCAGATGCTAAGTTGTCGTTCCAGTCCCCTGTTTTTGCATTTATCAATGGTATCTGATGATGTCTCTGATTTCTAGGTACTGAAGGGGAAATTCAAATTGTATTAAATCAAAGGATATCAAAGGATTATATAAGTACATAAATAAGACAAAAGGAAGACTAGGGAAAATGTGGGCCAGCTGCTGAATGGGGCTGGGGAACTGGTGACAAAGGACATGGAAAAGGCCGAGGTACTCAGTACCTTCTTTATCTGTCATGTGAGCAGTCATAAAGGTGACCTGGTTAGAAGGGGAAACTTACTGAAAAGAACAAAATGTCTGCTGAGAAATACTGACAGAGAAATTGCCTGCCAACCTGGGAACTGTGAGCCTGGGAACTAGGTCTGTGAACCAGAAGCATCCTTGAAAAGTGCAGCTGGCATCTTTGAAGTACATCTAGGGTACAGTTGGGGAATTTTTATGGTACCCCTTGAGGCAAAGGAAACATACCTTTGTGTTTAAATATAAAAAAAATAAAAATTTAATGAACAATGCATTGGACAGAGTCCTACTGCCATAAACATTTCTGCAAGGAATCTGCAAAGATGCATCACTAGCCGATTCTTTATATACGCTTGCACCAGCACCAATCCTGTGAGCTTCGGCATAGGGCACCTTAGTCCTGAGTACGTTTCATCTCCCAGGCCAGCTCTGCTGCCCAAAGGTGGCCCCTGAGAGCTTGCATTCCAAGATTGCTACAAGACAATGCTGCAGCTGTTTCTTATCTCATCACCAAGGGAAACCACTCCCTTATAGGGAGTTGTTCTGTCTCTGGCATTCCTGCTTCCAGACAGTTTAATCCCTTCTGCAGTTGGGCCTTCTTGCCCTCCAAAACCTTGCCACGTAAACCAAATACAAGGCCCCAAATTACTTTGCAAGCTAAAACCTGAATTCATGAAGGAGCTCCAGGATCTTGTGAAGTCCAATTACTTAAGTTTCACTTAAAAGTTAGATTTGGAATTTTACTCAAAATTAATCCTCAAATTTGTAAACATGAAAATTAAATTTTAAGTTACTAGCTTTTAATTAATCTGAAAAAATGCAGTTTCTTGTCCCTGAAAGAGAATAGTTTAAGTTTATAATATTCTGAAAAGATACATTCACTATAGGAACTGTGGTAAGAAACAGTGACAAACCCCAGCTTCTTTGGATACATGCCACTGTTGACTAATCATAATATATTTTAACTGTGTATACATTCCTTGGAGTTGCCCAATGAACACATTGTTTTCATTCTTTGGAGATGAACAATATCTCTTGTGTGTTCAAGTTCTTTCCAGCTTAATACACTATTTCTTTTAAAGGATTTGTTTTCCTGATTTGAACTTGGAGCACCTTATCACGCTTCCACAAGCTTGCTTTGGCGGGGGGGGGGGGAGAAAAGGGAATAAAAGCCTGTCGGGGCTTGTTCCAGTTAAATCCAAGCTCTCGGGGATTTGTTTTTCTTTTGGCATCAGATGAGATGTTCAAATCAAGTGGTGTTTTTGGGCTGCTGGTGAATGTCTACTGTACCCTTAATGAGGCTAGTCCTGCAGGCTGCATTCCAAGTAGCTAATGGGCACAAGTTCATTGCTCACTCTCACATCTTTGCACTATGGATAGACTGAACAGCTTGTTTGGGGGCAGTCAAATGTGTTATCAGTAATGACCAGCAGCGGCAAAACGTGGACAGCACAGTTTGCTCTGGGACAGTATTAAATGCCAAGTTTGATGCTCAGGTAAAAAAGGGGGAAAAGACAGTCTTGATGGGTGTGGTGGGTTGACCCTGAATGAACGCCAGGTGCCCACCAAAGCCGCTCTATCACTCCCCCTCCTCAGCTGGACAGGGGAGAGAAAATATAACAAAAGGCTCATGGGTCAAGATAAGGACAGGGAGATCACTCACCAATTACCATCACAGGAAAAACAGACTCAACTTGAGGGAAAAAAAATTAATTTAATTTATTACCAGTCAAATCAGAGTAGGATAATGAGAAATAGAACCATATCTTAAAAACACCTTCCCCCCACCCCTCCCTTCTTCCCAGGCTCAACTTCACTCCCAAGTTCTCTACCTCCTCCCCCCAAGCAGAGCAGGGGTACAGAGAATGGGGGTTTCGGTCAGTTCATCACACATTATTTCTGCCACTCCTTCCTCCTCAGAGGAAGGACTCCTCACACTCTTCCCCTGCTCCAGTGTGGGGTCCCTCCCATGGGAGACGGTTCTCCACAAACTTCTCCAACGTGAGTCCTTCCCACGGGCTGCAGTTCTTCACAAACTGCTCCAGCATGGGTCCCATCCATGGGGTGCAGTCCTTCAGGAACAGACTGCTCCAGTGTGGGTCCCCCATGGGGTCACAGCCTCCTTTGGGTGCATCCACTTGCTCCAGCGTGGGGTCCTCCATGGGCTGCAGGTGGATATCTGCTCCACCATTAACCTCCATGGGCTGCAGGGGGACAGCCTGCCTCACCATGGTCTTCACCATGGGCTGCAGGGGAATCTCTCTGCTCTGGTGCCTGGAGCACCTCCTCCCCCTCCTTCTTCACTGACCTTGGTGTCTGCATAGTTGTTTCTCTCACATGTTCTCACTCCTCTCTTTGGCTGAAGTTTATTGCGCAGTTTTTTTCCCTTTCTTAAATATGTTATCCCAGAGCCTCTACCACTGTCACTGATTGGCTCAGCTTTGGCCAGCGGCGGGTCCATGTTGGAGCTGGCTGGCATTGACTATCAGACATAGGGGAAGCTTCTGGCATCTTCTCACAGAAGCCACCCCTGTAGCCCCCCTGCTACCAAAACCTTGCCATGCAAACCAAATACAGTGGGATTTTACAAATAGCTAATGACAAGGGATATTTAATTTAGGGAACTAAGCTAAGGGTAAACTAAATCCAAGTATAAATATGGCATGTACTTTATGAAGTCACTATGGATTTTTAGTTGTTTTAGGAATTAACACTAAAGCAGAGTTTGTGAAAAAACAAAAAATGAAGATAAGCTTTTTGCTTTACTGTTCTTGAATATACTTTACTATAAGCTTTACTGCTTTGTTAATTCACATGATAAACAAGAGTTCAATGCAGAGTGTTCATGTCTAACAATTTTGTTATTAATGTGTTAATTTCCTCAAGTTATTCTGATTCTACTATGAAGACTGTACTGTAAGTAACATATTTTATTATACCTCTCAACCTTGCATTTCATTGCAAATGATCTCACTCACAGAAAGATCCTGGCACGGGGCAGTGTAACCGGATGCTTTCTTTTTAGTTTGGAAGTACAAAGAATTATGAAATAAGTAAATCATGTATTTTGGCATTATGTCTGTGTCAGGTAGGACAGTACATTGCTTGAGATCTAAAACTTAGAAAGTCTTTTTTTTTTCTGATGTGAATAAAGGACTTTTTAAATCAGGCTATTATTTTTGCAATTTTACATTTGATGAAGTATGATGAAAACTCAAATGCAAATTGTTATTGTATATAGCATAGCTGCATTTTTATTCTATATTCAAAGTCTGAATAGGAGTTAGTAAGAAAAAGAGTAGGAAAACAAATTTTAAATGCAAGTTTCTTTTTCCTATTTTTTCTATATCCTGCTTGTGTACCCAAAGAAAAAGTCTTCAGTGAAGTACCTGTTATTGCACCTTTTGTATTGGATTTTGATGCTTAGAGAAATTGAATTAGTGGCCATCTTTAGAAAAGACACGTTAGGCCTATGTAGAAAGTAAATTCACCAAGGTAAATTGTTTGCAGCAATTTAAACAAAATTAATGAAATGTAATAAACGATATTTTTAATGAGTCTCAGCCACATGAATGAAATCATGTGCTATGGAAGTTCTGTATTAGATGATTTTGGATACCAGGCAGAAATGTGACATGTAAAAGCTTTTCATTCTTTCTAGAGAAGATAAAGGATATTGCAGGCACCTAGTTAGTGTTAAAAAAAACAAGCAAGAAAATAAAACTGGCATTACACTGATAGTGTTCCTTACTTGGCAAAAAGTTAACGTATATGTGCAACAAAGGTGATTCATAAATCTGCAGCTTCTTATCAGTGTGCCTCTTAAGGTAATATAGAAAGCATATGTGCTCTTAGAGCTTGAAGTAGGGGGGAAATTTCAAGAACGTACGGTCCATACAATAAAGTATGTAATTTCAAATTTTAGCATTGCAATACCTGAATAATAATTGTAACTTCCTTTCTTTCTCTACAGCACTCTGCAAAAAAAACAAACAAAAAAATAATCTAATTTTCCCACATAGTTTAGCTTCAAGATTTCTGGAGTAAAAAGGTCAAATTAAGTTCATAAAGTTCACTCTGTCACCTTGAGAAGTCTAGAAAGTTAATTTTTAAAAAGCCTTTCTTTGCTTGAAAAGGCTACTAAATTGAGAAATTACTCAGTGATGCATTAGACTTCCAGGTTAATTTTGTTGTATATTTTACAATTTTATGATTATGGTTATTGCTTGTATCATAGCCTTGTAACTATTTAGAAGTTATAATAACTGAGAATTTCAAGGAAATCTCTCCTATGAAAGCTACAACTATTTTAGACTTTCAGAATTTCTATTTAACTTTCCTTTTCTTAAACATGAAACAAGACTTATCCCACATTCTGTAATATATTAATTTTCTGTTTGTTACAGTAAGGAAGAAAAATCAAATATGGTTCTATTTAATGTTTGTCTAAAGATTTTTTTTTTTATTCCTGACAGACAGAGTTGTGTTAGGGTGTCTGCCATTCCTACAAAATGTGAAATCTAGCAGATTTTTCAAATAAAAATGCAAGTAGAGCAAAGATAAAATACTGTTATGTAACATGAGTGACTACTAGTTCCAAGAAGGAACTATATTCTCTGAAAAAGGCAAAAGAACAAATTTTTATGTATGGTGAGTGATAAATAATAAATGTAGTAAGAAATTCTTATTATGATACTTTATAGTTTATACTTGTGACATTCAACTACTCCAAGAAATTTTCTCAGTTCACAATGATTTCCAGAACTCCCAGAAACACAGGTCTTAAACATCAAAATAGGATGCTGATATACTTGACAGAAATGTAATGTTAGATAAAAGTTAGTTAGGTAATTTTATAGAGGTGATTTCATATTTTCTCTTTTTATACATGCAAGATGATCAAATTTCACTGAAATTATATTAAGCCCATTTCACATAACTCTCAGATAACTTTTTCATAGTTTATAGTTCTGTTTATGATGTGCAACTAGACAGATTTTTTTATTCTTTACATATATTTTATAAAATGTATCTGTTTGTAATGACTTTTTAAAGGAAAATTTCAACTCAGCTCCTTACTAAAGGAAATAATTGAGTTCTAGCTGGAGGAATCTTTTAGGCAATTTACAAGAATTCATATCATATTGAGTAAGGACTGTCTAGATAATTAAAAACTTTTCAGAGCTCTAAAGTTTTCTCTTTGTTTTTTGTTTTGGATTTTTTTTTTTCCCCTACCTATCTGTCTGTCTTTTAAAGATGGTCTCTTTTGTATCTGGAAATTTGAAGATTTGTAGTGTTTAATATAGCTTGTTCCCCTGTTAAGTTTATATTAGCGAATTGGTGGTGCCTCTGTGATAAGAAAGGGTAAAAAACACTGCATAGCAGCTGTGAGAGAGAGCAGTGAGAAAAATGTGAGAGGAACAACTCTGCAGACACCAAGGTCAGTGAAGAAGGAGGGGGAGGAGGTGCTTCAGGCGCCAGAGCAGAGATTCCCCTGCAGCCCATGGTGAAGACCATGGTGAGGCAGGCTGTCCCCCTGCAGCCCATGGAGGTTAATGGTGGAGCAGATATCCACCTGCAGCCCGTGGAGGACCCCACACCGGAGCAGGTGGATGCCCGAAGGAGGCTGTGACCCCATGGAGAGCCCGCGCTGGAGCAGGCTCCTGGCAGGACCTGGGACCCCATGGAGAGAGGAGCCCATGCAGGAGCAGGTTTGCTGGCAGGACCTGTGACCCCGTGGGGGACCCATGCTGGAGCAGTCTGTTCCTGAAGGACTGCACCCCTTGGAAAGGACCCATGCTGGAGCAGTTCTTGAAGAACTGCGTCCTGTGGGAAGGGCCCACGTTGGAGCAGGGGAAAAGTGTGAGGAAGAAGGAGTGGCAGAGACAAAGTGTTATGAACTGACTGTGACCCCCATTCCCCATTTCCCCAGCACTGCTCGTGGAGGGAGGAAGGTAGAAGAGTCAGGAGTGAAAGAGTGAAGTTGAGCCTGGGAAGAATGGTGGGGTGGGGGGAAGATGTTTTTAGTTTTGTCTTTGTTTCTCACCATTCTACTCTATTTTTAATTGGCAATAAATTAAATTGATCTTCCCCGAGTCGTGTCTGTTTTGCCTGTGATGGTAATTGGTAAGTGATCTCCCTGTCTTTATCCGGACCCACGAGCTTTTCCACCTTATTTTCTCCCCCTTTCCTGTTGATGAGGGGGAGTGAGAGAACAGTGTGGTGGGCACCTGGCATACAGCCAAGGTTAACCCACCACAGTGAGAAACAATTGCACCCTCACCAGTCAAACAGCCAGATGTTTGCGAGATGGACCCTCTCCTCATATGCCATAAGGGAAAAGTTAAAGTTTCTGAGTGGTAGAAATACTACTCTGTTACTCAAGCACAGCTGTCCTATTGAAGCACATCATGCATGACTGCAGATGAGAGTTTCACTGAATAAAATGGAAAGATTCAGAATAAAGATCTATTTTGTTGTACTTCTTCAATGAAAATCTCTTAAGATAACATTTTGTGATCTGGAAGGCAGTCTAACATTGTTCCTTTGTTTTCTCTTCGGTGGCAGGCAAATACTGGTGTGACCATTGCACCTACCTTGAATAAGATTCCAGTATTACAGATAGTTCTTCAAGCTAAAGATTGATCCCTTGAACTGTGATCTTCACAGAAAATAGGCCTGATCTAATTCTCACTAAATTTGAGAGCAAAACTATAACAAACTGAAAGCAGATGGGTTCCTTATTAGTTAATATTCTCCTTAACATCTTAAGGCTTCATCTGAATTCCGCTAAATAGTCAGTGGAAGGACCCTCATTGATTTAAATTGCCTTCGGATAGATGCCTTGGTGTGTTATTTTCCCTTTTTCTAAATGTAGCACATCATCTTTTAAATTCTGTAAATGTCCTTTGAATATTAATCTACTATAACAAAAATAAAACCCACTGCCTTTTTCATGTCTGGTGGGTTGACCCTGGCTGGATGCCAGGTGCCCACCAAAGCTGCTCTATCACTCCCCCTCCTCAACTGGACAGGGGAGAGAAAAATAAAACGAAAGGCTCGTGGGTCAAGATAAGGACAGGGAGATCACTCACCAATCACTGTCACAGGCAAAACAGACTCGACTTGGGGAAAAATTAGTTTAATTTATTACTAGTCAAATCAGAGCAGGATAATGAGAAATAAAACCAAATCTTAAAACACCTTCCCCCCACCCCTCCCTTCTTCCCAGCCTTGACTTTACTCCCGAACTTTCTACCTCCTCCCCCTGAGCGGCGCAGGGGGATGGGGAATGGGGGTTTGGGTCAGTTCATCACACGTTGTTTCTGCCGCTCCTTCCTCCTCAGGGGGAGGACTCCTCACACTCTTCCCCTGCTCCAGCATGGGGTCCCTCCCACGGGAGACAGTCCTTCACGAACTTCTCCAACGTGAGTCCTTCCCATGGGCTACAGTTCTTCACGAACTGCTCCAGCATGGGTCCTTTCCATGGGGTGCAGTCCTTCAGGAACAGACTGCTCCAGCATGGGTCCCCCACGGGGTCACAGCATCCTTTGGGCGCATCCACTTGCTCCAGCGCGGGGTCCTCCATGGGCTGCAGGTGGATATCTGCTCCACCGTGGACCTCCATGGGTTGCAGGGGGACAGCCTGCCTCACCATGGTCTTCACCAGGGGCTGCAGGGGAATCTCTGCTCTGGCGCCTGGAGCACCTCCTCCCCCTCCTTCTTCACTGACCTTGGTGTCTGCGGAGTTGTTTTCTCTCACATCTTCTCACTCCGCTCTCTCTGGCTGCAACTGCAACTCCCCTGTAACTTCTTTTCCCTTTCTTAAATATGTTATCCCAGAGGCACTACCACCATTGCTGATTGGCTCGGCCTTGGCCAGCGGCGGGTCCGTGTTGGAGCCGGCTGGCATTGACTATCGGACATAGGGGAAGCATCTAGCAGCTTCTCACAGAAGCCACCCCTGTAGCCCCCCCCCGCTACCAAAACCTTGCCACGCAAACCCAATACATCATGGTTTATGTCAGTTAAAGGATTCTCTCTCCTTTTTCTCTCTCAAAAGCATTGATGGCTTTTTTGCACAGTTTTGACAAAACTCAATATATTTTAAAAGCAACAATATACCCTTTTATTTGGCTGATTTCTAAATATCTTTCAAAATATTCCAAATATTGCCTGGAGCACCTCCTCCCCCTCCTTCTTCATTCACCTTGGTGTCTGCAGGATTGTCTCTCTCACATTTTTTCTCACTCATCTCTCTCATAACTGCTGTGCAGCGTTTTTTACACTTTCTTAAATATATTATCACAGAGGTGCCACCAATTCGCTGATTGGCTCAGCTTTGACCAGCGGCGGGTCCATTTTGGAGCCGGCTGGAACTGGCTCTGTCCAGCACAGAGGCAGCCCCTGATCTCTTCCCACAGAGGTCACCCCTGCAGCACCCCCCCACCACCACTTTGCCATGTAAACCAAATACACTTATGTAATTGCTTGATTACAAATTGAAACAAATATTTTTATCAAATGGAACCCTTGTTGACAACCTCTGTGCCAGATTAGGGATCAAATGGGTATGACAAATTGAAATGATCTGTCATTCTATGGTGTTATGCTGAAGTCAGTCAGGTTGGTCAGTAGGTTTTGTGGTTAAAAACTGTATTTTTGCTTCCTATCTTGCACCTGCTTTGCTGACACATAATAACTGAAGTCTTGCATCCTATACATATGCCACTCCCATAAAGGAGGAATTAAATTATTTGCCATTAGAAATGATCATTTCTAGAGTTGACAGAGAGATACATCAGACACTGAAGTCCAGGGGAACAGAGCAGTGGTTTAGCTTAGGTTCATATTTAAATTTTAAATCTGCCTCAGGAGGCTATAGCAAGAGAAATCAGGAACGGCAGACGTACTTGTTAAGAGTCTGAACAGAAACTAAAAAGGCCAAATATTCTGCTACAGTATTGAAATAAATGAAATTTAATATGGACCAAAATGTCCTTAAAAAGTGTTTATTCATAATTTAATGGATGCTTTGGAAATGATGACAAAAGTATTTTCTTGTACTTACTAAGTAACATGAAGTAATGGCAAAAGAATTATCCCAGGCATACCAAACTGAAAATGTCCTCTGTAAGAGCTAAAATGAAGCAGATGATAGTCACAAAAAATTGAGGTCTATGCATTTTCTCTGTTGATGTGAGCATGTGTCACCTTCAGGTCGTGAAATTTGTAAAGAAGAAAAATCATCATTTTAGGTGCCATTGCCCTTCTCAAAAAAAGTTTCTAAACACTAAAGCTCATCTATGATAATTTAAATTTAAATTTACATTAAAAAACTTTCAGATTTATTTTTACTTAATTTCCTCCTTATAAAGCAAAATAAATTTTTATCATAAGTATAGAGTTTTTGTCCTACAGTATAAAGAACAAGCAGTCATTTGTGATAAAAGATGTCTACATTTCAAATAAATGTAAGAAAATATTTTTCTTCTAACTATGATTCAGCATATAGGTTTATCTTTATTGAAACTCAGAGATCTTGGTGGATAAGGAACCAAAAGAGATTTTTGCCGGTAATATATAGGCTTAAGAAGTTAGGGACAGTGAAATCACACTTTCTGGGGTATAAACCAATACTAAATGGTCACTAGATGGATTAGGTAACATATATCTGATGTCATTCATGCCTTCATTTTAGTATCAGCCTGGGACAGGATGGATATAAGTATGATCCAAGTCAGAACAGTTGTTTGGATGGTACAGTGACCTCTGCTTTCAACAACTTTGTATGACCGTTACTAATATAAATTAATTTTCTCTAATTATCTTCTTTGCTTTAAACCCCCAGTCTGTCTTCATCAAAAGCACAGTAAGGTGCCAGTGATCCCAAAACAGAATCTCCATACTTTCACAGGCAGAGGATTCATGTAGGCCTCCTGAAGGACCATGTCTATCTATTGATTCCTGCAGTGGAATGAGGACTTGTCTTTTGCAGCCTCAGTTCTCCTTAAGGGCAGAGCCAAGGGACTAAAGATTAGCCTCCTAGTAGCTTTCCTGTATGTTAACTTTGACAGCCCTTGATTCCTAACGAAAATTAGGAATTAGGTCAAGTGCAAGGTCCTGCACATGGGTCAGGGCAATTCCAAGCACAAATACAGGCTGGGTGATGAGTGGATTGAGAGCAGCCCTGCAGAGAAGGACTTGGGGGTGTTGGTTGACGAGAAGCTCAACATGACCCAGCAATGTGTGCTTGCAGCCCAGAAAGCCAACCGTATCCTGGGCTGCATCAAAAGAAGTGTGACCAGCAGGTCGAGGCAGGTGATTCTGCCCCTCTACTCCACTCTCATGAGACCCCACCTGGAGTACTGCATCCAGCTCTGGAGTCCTCAGCACAGGAAAGACATGGACCTGTTGGAGTGAGTCCAGAGGAGGGCCATGAAGATGATCAGAGGGCTGGAGCACCTCTCCTATGAAGACAGGCTGAGAGAGTTGGGGTTGTTCAGCCTGGAGAAGAGAAGGCTCCAGGGAGACCTTATAGCAGCCTTCCAGTACCTAAAGGGGGCCTACAAGAAAGCTGGAGAGGGACTTTTTACAAGGGCATGTAGTGATAGGACAAGGGGTAACGGCTTTAAACTGAAAGAGGGTAGATTTAGATTAGATGTAAGGAAGAAGTTCTTCATTGTGAGGGTGGTGAGACCCTGGAACAGGTTGCCCAGAGAGGTTGTGGATGCCCCATCCCTGGAAGTGTTCAAGGTCAGGTTGGATGGGGCTTTGAGCAACCTGGTCTAGTGGAAGGTGTCCCTGCCCATGGCAGGGAGGGTTGGAACTAGATGATCTTTAAGGTTCCTTCCAACCCAAACCATTCTATGATTCTATGATTCTGTGAACTTCACCATTTGGTCAGTGGGATCAGGTATCATGCAGGGTTTTCTTAACTCCCATGCAGGAAATTCGATGGGTAGCTACTAAGGATACAGTACATGTGTCCTGGTTTCAGCTAGGACAGAGTTAATTTTCTTCCTAGTAGCTGGTATAGTGCTGTGTTTTGGATTTAGTAGGAAAATAATGTTGATAACACACTGATGTTTTTAGTTGTTGCTAAGTAGCGTTTATACTAAGTTAAGGAATTTTCAGCTTCTCATGCCCAGCCAGCAAGAAGGCTGGAGGGGCACAAGAAGCTGGGAGGGGACACCGCCAGGACAGCTGACCCAAACTGGCCAAAGAGCTATTCCATACCATATGACATCATGCCCAGTATATAAACTGGGGGGAGCTGGCTGGGAGGGGCGGATCGCGGCTTGGGAAGTAACTGGGAATCGGTCAATGAGTGGTGAGCAATTGCATTGTGCACCACTTGCTTTGTATAGTCTAATTCTTTTAGTATTATTACTGTATTATTATTATTATCATTATCATTGTTTTCCATTCCTTTCTGTCCTATTAAACTGTCTTTATCTCAACTCACGAGGTTTTTTTCCTGATTCTCTCCCCCATCCCAGGGGTGGGGGGGGCAGTGAGCGAGTGGCTGCGTGGTGCTTAGCTGCCGGCTGGAGTTAAACCACGACAGTCCTTTTTGGCGCCCAACGTGGGGCTCGACGGGTTGAGATAACGACAAATCTGACTGGAATGTGTTAGAACAAATTTGTTATAAACATTCATTATATTAGTTCAATAGTTGCTGGTCACAATGTTGATGTATTTGCTCTCAAAGTTGGTGCGCTTGTTCTTAAAGGTGCGTTATGTAACACCTTACTTGCAGTATATGCTCCCTGTTGTGCTGTTTATCACCCGTGGGAACTGGGCCAGAGTTGTCATGTTGTTCTACTTTGTAACACTGGCTTATGATACGATAGAATTGCTGGTCGTGAAACTAATCTGGTATTTGTACTCAGCATTGCCGTCACCTCCGTACTTCGGGAGCCGTCTATCAGAAACTATTAATAATTACACCTTGTACCTTTTCTCATCGGAGAGCCAAGCCACGGGGGAGACACATTTCTTCAGCTTCCCCTTCTCCTCCAGGCAAATTACAGTGGCTCTTGAGAACTTTGAATATCCTTGGGATGTTCAAACCAGCATGTTCCTATTGTTATGTCTCCTGAATGTGTTCCAGGTCTTGTTTAAGGTTAAACAACTGTTTAAGAATAACTTTTGGAAATCTGCCCCGAGGCTTAATAGCCATGGGTGGCATGGCATGTGGGAGAATATGGGCAGGTATCTAGAGAACTTCTCACCTCCAATGGTTTGGAACTTCACTCCCAAACAACTACAGGACCCTGATAAAGTGATAGACTATCTGAAAGGAAAATGCTGTGGCTATTCCAAAGAGGCACAACTTATCGCACTGTGCTGGGCCCTGGCCAGTATCTACCAAACACTGCTCGATACTGTGCAGCACCCTCAGGGGGAAGGGAGGGAAAACAGACTGACAGGCACTGCAGCTACTCCAACCCCTGCAACAGACACAGCGGCTACTGCAACCCCTGCGACAGGCACTGCGGCTGAACCAGAGAACCAACCTGTGCCAGTATCAGTTGCCCCTGTACAGAAGAAGAAATATACAAAAAAATCTGTTCGCTTAGCGAAGGATGAAGATGAACCAGGGTCATCACGAGAACAGGAGAAAGAGGCAGAACCAGAGGTAATCACCTGATCCCTATCCCTGAGTGAGCTGCGGGATATGCAAAAAGATTTCAGCTGTCGTCCAGGTGAGCACATTATCACCTGGCTGCTCCGATGCTGGGACAATGGGGCTAGTAGCCTGGAATTAGAGGGTAGGGAAGCCAAGCAGCTGGGATCACTTGCTAGGGAAGGTGGCATTGACAAGGCGATTGGAAAAGGGACACAAGCCCTCAGCCTCTGGAGGCGACTCCTGTCAAGTGTGAAGGAAAGGTATCCCTTCAAGGAAGATGTTATATGTCAACCAAGCAAGTGGACCACCATGGAAAGAGGTATCCAGTACCTGAGGGAATTAGCCGTGCTAGAGATGATTTATTATGACCTGGACAGTTTACAATTACCCAGAGATCCAGATGAAGTTCAACGCACACGACCCATGTGGCAGAAGTTTGTACGGAGCGCACCATCATCGTATGCCAACCCATTGGCAGTACTAACTTGGAAAGACGAAGAGGCACCGACAGTGGATGAAATGGCTCGCCAACTCCGGCAATATGAAGAAAATCTCTCTTCATCCCTACGAGCCTGTGTCTTGGCTGTGGAAAAACTGTCCGAAAAAGTCTGAAGAACTGATCGAACTGATCGAAAAGTCCTACTCCCCACCTGTACAGACCAATATCTCAGCTATTAGGAGTGAGCATTCCTCTGATCAAGAGAGAGAATATAGAAGGTATACACCACGGGGTACCCTGTGGTTTTACCTGTGTGACCACGTAGAGGACATGAGGAAGTGGGATGGAAAACCTACCTCGGTCCTAGATGCACGGGTACGTGAATTGAAAGGAAAAACAACCCGAAAAGGGGATTCTTCCAGGAAAGATGCTGCTCCGGTTTCCAGACAGAGTAGAAGGGCTTCTGACCCTCTTGAAGGGACCTCTAAGTCATTTTTACAAGAAGTGAGTAACAAATACTCTGACCAGGATTAGAGGGGCCCTGCCTCCAGCCAGGTGGAGGAAAGGGACAACCGGGTTTATTGGACTGTGTGGATTCGATGGCCTGGCACATCAGACCCACAGGAGTATAAGGCTCTAGTGGATACCGGTGCATAGTGTACTCTAATGCCATCAAGCTATAAAGGGGCAGAACCCATCTGTATCTCTGGTGTGACAGGGGGATCTCAACAGCTAACTGTATTGGAGGCTGAAATGAGCCTAACTGGGAATGAGTGGCAAAAACACCCCATTGTGACTGGCCCGGAGGCCCCATGCATCCTTGGCATAGACTATCTCAGGAGAGGGTATTTTAAAGACCCAAAGGGGTATCGGAGGGCTTTTGGTATAGCTGCCTTGGAGACAGAGGGAATTGAACAGTTGTCCACCTTACCTGGTCTCTCTGAGGACCCTTCTGTTGTGGGGTTGCTGAGGGTCGAAGAACAACAGGTGCCAATCGCTACCACAAGGGTGCACCGGCAGCAATATTGCACCAACCGAGACTCCCTGATTCCCATCCATAAGCAGATCCGTTGACTGGAGAGCCAAGGAGTGATCAGCAGGACTCACTCACCCTTTAACAGCCCCATTTGGCCAGTGCGAAAGTCTAATGGAGAATGGAGACTAACAGTAGACTATCGTGGCCTGAATGAAGTCACGCCACCACTGAGTGCTGCTGTGCCAGACATGCTAGAACTTCAGTATGAACTGGAGTCAAAGGCAGCCAAGTGGTACGCCACAAGTGATATTGCTAATGCATTTTTCTCAATCCCTTTGGCAACAGAGTGCCGGCCACAGTTTGCTTTCACTTGGAGGGGCGTCCAGTACACCTGGAATCGACTGCCCCAGGGGTGGAAACACAGCCCCACCATTTGCCATGGACTAATCCAAAATGCACTGGAACAGGGTGGAGCTCCAGAACACCTGCAATACATTGATGACATCATCGTATGGGGCAACACAGCAGAAGAAGTTTTTGAGAAAGGGGAGAAAATAATCCAAATCCTTCTGAAAGCTGGTTTTGCCATAAAACAGAGTAAGGTGAAGGGACCTGCACAGGAGATTCAGTTTTTAGGAATAAAATGGCAAGACGGACGTCATCAGATCCCAATGGATGTGATCAACAAAATAGCAGCTATGTCTCCACCAACTAGTAAACAGGAAACACAAGCTTTCTTAGGTGTTGTAGGTTTTTGGAGAATGCATATTCCAAATTACAGTCTGATTGTAAGCCCTCTCTATCAAGTGACCTGGAAGAAGAATGATTTTAAATGGGGCCCTGAGCAACAACAAGCCTTTGAACAGATTAAATGGGAGATAGTTCATGCAGGAGCCCTTGGGCCAGTCCGGGCAGGACCAGATGTTAAAAATGTGCTCTACACCGCAGCCGGGGAGAATGGCCCTACCTGGAGTCTCTGGCAGAAAGCACCAGGGGAGACCCGAGGTCGACCTCTAGGGTTTTGGAGTCGGGGGTATCGAGGATCTGAGGCCCGCTATACTCCAACTGAAAAGGAGATATTGGCAGTATATGAAGGAGTTCGAGCTGCTTCAGAAGTGGTTGGTACTGAAACACAGCTCCTCTTAGCACCCCGACTGCTGGTGCTGGGCTGGATGTTCAAAGGGAAGGTCCCTTCTACACATCATGCAACTGATGCTACATGGAGTAAGTGGGTTGCACTGATCACACAATGAAGTCAAATAGGAAACCTTAGTCGCCCAGGAATTCTGGAAGTGATCACGGACTGGCCAGAAGGCAAAGATTTTGGAATATCACCAGAGGAGGAGGTAACGTGTGCTGAAGAGGCCCCACTGTATAATAAACTGCCAGAAAAGGAGAGGCAATATGCCCTGTTCACTGATGGGTCCTGTCGCATTGTAGGAAAGCATCGGAGGTGGAAGGCGGCTGTATGGAGTCCTATATGACAAGTTGCAGAAACTGCAGAAGGAGAAGGTGAATCGAGTCAGTTTGCAGAGGTGAAAGCCATCCAGCTGGCTTTAGACATTGCTGAACGAGAAAAATGGCCAATACTTAATCTCTATACTGACTCATGGATGGTGGCAAATGCTCTGTGGGGGTGGTTGCAGCAATGGAAGCAGAGCAACTGGCAACGCAGAGGTAAACCCATCTGGGCTGCCCCATTGTGGCAAGATATTGCTGCCTGGCTAGAGAACTTGGCTGTAAGAGTACGTCATGTAGATGCCCACGTACCCAAGAGCTGGGCCACTGAAGAACATCAAAACAACCAACAGGTGGACAAGGCTGCTAGGATTGAAGTAGCTCAGGTGGATCTGGATTGGCAGCATAAGGGTGAATTATTTTTAGCTCGGTGGGCCCATGACACCTCAGGCCATCAGGGAAGAGATGCAACATATAGATGGGCTCATGATCAAGGGGTGGACTTGACCCTGGACCCTATCGCACAGGTTATCCATGAATGTGAAACATGCGCTGCAATTAAGCAAGCCAAGCGGTTAAAGCCTCTTTGGTATGGGGGAAGATGGCTGAAATACAAATATGGGGAGGCCTGGCAGATTGACTATATCACACTCCCACGAACCCGCCAAGGCAAGCGCCATGTGCTTACAATGGTGGAAGCAACCACCGGCTGGCTGGAAACATATCCCGTGCCCCATGCCACTGCCCGGAACACTCTCCTGGGCCTTGAGAAGCAAATCTTATGGTGACATGGAACCCCAGAAAGAATTGAGTCAGACAATGGGACTCATTCCCAAAACAACCTCATAGACACCTGGGCCAAAGAGCATGGCATTGAGTGGGTGTATCACATCCCCTATCATGCACCAGCCTCTGGGAAAATCGAGCAATACAATGGACTGTTAAAGACTACATTGAGAGCAATGGGTGGTGGGACGGACCTTCAAACATTGGGATACACATTTAGCAAAGGCCACCTGGTTAGTCAACACTAGAGGATCTGCCAATCGAGCTGGCCCTGTCCAATCAGAACTTTTATGTACTGTAGAAGGGGATAAAGTTCCTGTAGTGCACACAAAAAATATGCTAGGGAAGACAGTCTGGGTTACTCCTGCCTCAGGCAAAGGCAAACCCATTCGTGGTATTGCTTTTGCTCAAGGACCTGGGTGCCCTTGGTGGGTGATGCAGGAGGATGGGGAAGTCTGATGTGTGCCTCAAGGGGATTTGATTTTAGGTGAGAACAGCCAATAGATTAAATTGTATGGTGTTAATTGCTATATAACCCTGCCACTGTATGTCATCACTACTATAGTTGTTATATGCTATATCAACAGTATTACAGTAAGAATCACCCAAATTAATGAAGAATGAACTTTGACAAAACTGAGCAAAGCGCAGTAGTGATGGAACCAGGACTGACTGCAGCATGCAACAATCCAAAACTACACACCATCCTCCTGCTGTGCCCAATGTCATCTGCCTGCTGCACTGCACCAAAGCCGGATCCTGCTCTGCCGACTGAGCGGACTTTGCACCATCCCTCCTGCCCAGACAGACTGTTATGATAGATGGAGCTCAAAGTCATGGACTGAATGAACTCAACGGACATTTTAAATGGACATTTTAAAGGCTTATACATTAAGGGAATGATATCTGTGTGTATATGTATCAAAAGGCAGCAAAAGTGGTGGTGATTAATTGAAAATGCATTGGAAAGTGTGGGACCTGGACATGATGTAGATGGTATAGAATAAGGGGTGGATACTGTCCTGGTTTCGGCTAGGACAGAGTTAATTTTCTTCCTAGTAGCTGGTATAGTGCTGTGTTTTGGATTTAGTAGGAAAAGAATGTTGATAACACACTGATGTTTTTAGTTGTTGCTAAGTAGCGTTTATACTAAGTCAAGGAATTTTCAGCTTCTCATGCCCAGCCAGCAAGAAGGCTGGAGGGGGCACAAGAAGCTGGGAGGGGACACCACCAGGACAGCTGACCCAAACTGGCCAAAGGGGTATTCCATACCATATGACATCATGCCCAGTATATAAACGGGGGGAGCTGGCTGGGAGGGGCGGATCGCGGCTCGGGAAGTAACTGGGAATCGGTCAACGAGTGGTGAGCAATTGCATTGTGCATCACTTGCTTTGTATAGTTTAATTCTTTTAGTATTACTATTGTCATATTATTATTATCATTATCATTGTTTTCCATTCCTTTCTGTCCTATTAAACTGTCTTTATCTCAACTCACGAGGTTTTTTTCCTGATTCTCTCCCCCATCCCAGGGGTGGGGGGGGCAGTGAGCGAGTGGCTGCGTGGTGCTTAGTTGCTGGCTGGAGTTAAACCACGACAACATGTATAGAAGCTCAAGGGTACATTACCCTCTTGCCAAGTGTAGCAAGCGTGGGAAAGTGAACGTGTGGGAAAATAGAGGTGCAAGGGGATAAAAAGGGCCGATCACGTGTAAACAGTCTGCTGGTCGGTATGCTTGTCTGGCCATGCCCTGCACCTGATCAACACAGTCTATCCTATCTTCTTATTAAACTCCTTTCTAACTCTTTTCCTGGGTGAGGGACTCTCTATTCTATGTGCATGTGTGTGTATGGGGAGCTGAGTGCCAGCAACTGGAGTCAGAACACAAGTCAGAGGGCCTGTGCATCTGTGGTGCCAGCAACTGCAGTGAGTGTGGGTGTGCGAGTGAGTGTGTGAGCACTGGCGAAGATCAAGACGAACTAGTTGGTGAGTAGGTGAAGTGGCCTGGGAGCCAGGAGTGTGTGTGTGTCTCTAAGGGTGAGATCAGGGGAGGAGCTGGCTATCAGAGGGACCA
The DNA here is from genome assembly GCF_018139145.2 of Gymnogyps californianus. Classification (NCBI taxonomy): domain Eukaryota; kingdom Metazoa; phylum Chordata; class Aves; order Accipitriformes; family Cathartidae; genus Gymnogyps; species Gymnogyps californianus. The sequence continues at coordinate 173,567 of NW_026114468.1, read as the reverse complement.
GGAGAGTCCTGGCCAGATGCCAGAGAGACCGTAGGGTCTGGGGGCCTCTAGGGGTGAAACCCATGTGTGTGTGTGTCTCTAAGGGTGAGACTATGGGAGAGTTGGCTATTGGGGACCAGGGGTGTCCCAGCTAGCTCTATATGTGTGTGTGAGTGTGTGAGTATGACAGTCCATACCAGCAACTAGAGTGAGGATGTGGCCTTGGGGGCTCATATGTCCAGATACTAGCAACCAATGAGACTGGGATCCAGGGGCCAGCTACTGGGCAGACAGTGTCTGAGCCCAGCTGCTGGAGGATCCACATTGTATATATGTATATATATATTCTCACTAGCAGACCTCCACTCTGCTCAGTCGGAAAGGGGAGAAGGATGAGGCCATTGGTGCTGTCTGTGTTTGTGTGAGTACTCTGTGTGTCTGTGTTATCTGTGTGGCTGGTCGTGTATATATGTGGTGTATATGTGTGCTCTCTGTGTGTGTGCCTACTGGGAATACATCTTCAGCATTGCTACTGGTTGGACCTGGGGGCACAGAGCTGTGGCAGCCTTGCCTCTCTTGGGCTGTCAGATCCGGCATGATATTTTCCACTAACAGTTGTGTTGATAACCCATTGGGGGAAAGACCCCTGAAATAACTCTATATGCATTAGTTCAATCAGAAGTTTGATAGACGAGTAGCTTTCTATAGCCTATTTTATCTGATTAAGGGAGTCCTTCCTGATCGTAGAAGCTATAAGGAGGACTTCATCCTCTCATGATACTTTTCTGCTCTGCGAATGGAATTCAAAAAAGTATCAGCCCTGGCACAGGTTTTGTGAAGCTCCTCGTGCATCAGCAATAGAAAGAGCAGGGGGAAGAGCCCCAGAGAGAAGGGCTTGTCAGGAAGACAGGTATGTGTGCTATATCATATATATATTTTGAAGACAGTTGTTATCTTTGAGCACTCAAAGATGGGATCTCCCTTGGGACAAAACACTGCAGATGTAGCACAGAAGAGCCAAGAACTGGAAATGTGTAAATGTGTTTCAAAGCACTTTTAGGTTCCTGTCCCTTGTTATGTAAATTCATGAATCTGTACAAATTAGTCTGTAAATCATATGTTAGCATTTGTTCATCTGAAAAGTATGTTTTGTAGTTTTGCTCGGTTTAAATTTATGTGTGCCTGAAAAGTCAAGTTTGTTTCTGTTATTTCTTACCTTTTGAGTGTTTGATTTTGTTAATTTAAAAATAAGATATAAATGAATGTTCATTATTGCAATATTGTGGATTTTCTTCAGCATCTGGAATAAGATGAAGTTTAAGTACAGTTGTGACTCTCACTACCCAGGTGGTCTTTGGCAGATCACTTAAATTTTTGCTTCAGTTTTTACATCCATAAATTAAAGACATTTACCTTTTTAACACTGATAAGTGTGTTGAAAAGATTAATGAGTTCATTTCCTTAACAAAGGAAAATTGTCCAGCCTATGAATTGCAAGTGTTCCATGTTTCCTAGTTTCACAAACAGCTTTTTTAAAATCATCAAGTTAGCAATTAATTAGTGCTTTTGTTGTGCAGGTTGCCTTTTTTTCAATGATCTATTGAGCACAGATCATATGTCACCAATGGATATAACCAATCTTTTTTTCTTTACCGCTGCCCTTATTTCTGCAGTATGTGCATGTATCTTTTGACACAAAGCCTGACCTTCTTCTGCACCTCATGATCAAAGAGTGGCAGTTTGAGCTCCCTAAAATTCTCATCTCTGTGCATGGGTGTCTTCAGAATTTTGAACTTCAGCCAAAACTCAAGCAAGTCTTTAGAAAAGGTGTCATTAAGGCTGCTATGGCAACTGGAGCATGGATATTCACTGGAGGAGTAAACACAGGTAATATTGAAATGAAAGCATAGTGGCATCTAGGAAAATTCATCACTTTATTAAAGAAAAAAAATAGAACTGATTGGATTAAGAAGCCATTGCATGTTTTATTTTATTAGTGCTGGCTATACTATGTGCAAACAAGAAAATGTCAAGTTCATACAAGCCTGGCAGCTCCCAGAGAATAAAAGTTTTGCTAAAGCGCAAAAAGGACACTGAGGAGCAGAAAATAAAGCCTCCTGTGAGACAATTATATTAGTATACTGCCAGTGAGGACTTTATAAGATCAACAACAGGGAGGGACTGGCAACCAGAAACCCAAAAAAGTCAAACTCTTATTACATAAAGCTGAAAGCATTTTCATCCAGAAAAGACCTTTTTTTTTTTTTTGTCTTATAAGACGATCTGAAGTGTGAAAGAAAAAAAGGTCCTGTTTTGTGGATATGGCAGAAAATTTTATTGTTGTGGTGGGTTGACCTTGGCTAGCTGCCAGACCCTCTCCCCCCCCAGTCGCTCTCTCACTCCCCTTCCTCAGGAAAATAAGATGGACAAGCTCATGAGTTCAGATAAAGGCAGTTTAATGAGAAAAGCAAAGGCCACGTGTGGAAGCAAAGCAAAAAGAGAAGATTTATTCTCAACTTCCCATCAAGCCCCCTCCTCAACAGGATGGGGGAGAAAATATGAAGAAAAGCTTGTGGGTTGAGATAAAGACAGGGAGATCACTCAGCAATTACCATCACAGCTTCTCTACCTCCTCCCCCTGCTGGGGGATCGGGGAATGGGGGTTGGGGTCAATTCATAACACCTTGTCTCTGCCACTCCTTCCTCCTCATGCTCTTCCCCTGCTTCAGCGTGGGGTCCCTCCCACAGGAGACAGTCCTTCACGAACTTCTCCAATGTGAGTCCTTCCCATGGGCTGCAGTTCTTTTACCTTTTATGTATGTGTGGTGGGTTGACCAGGTGCCCACCAAGCTGCTCAATCACCCCTTCAGTTCCTGAAGAACTGCAGCCCATGGGTCCTTCCCACGGCACCTGGCAACTAGCTTTGTGTCAAAAGATACATATACATACTGCAGAAATAAGGGCAGTGGTAAAGAAAAAAAGATTGGTTATATCCATTGGTGGCATATGAGGAGGTAGAGAAAATTGGGAGTGAAGTTGAGCCCGGGAAGAAGGGAGGGGTGGGGGGGAAGGTGTTTTTAGATTTGTTCTTATTTTTCATTATCCTACTCCATTGTTAATTGGCAATAAATTAAATTAATTTCCCCGAGTCAAGTCTGTTTTGCCTGTGTTGGTAATTGCTGAGTGTCCTTATCTCGACCCACGAGCCTTTCATTGTATTTTTCTCCCCCTGTCCTGCTGAGGAGGGGGAGTGATAGAGCAGCTTGGTGGGCACCTGGCATCCAGCCAAGGTCAACCTACCACAATGTGGCAAGATTTTGGTAGCTGGGGGTGATGCAAGAGTGGCCTCTGTGGGAAGAGGTAAGGGCTGTCCTGTGCCTGACACAGCCAGGTCCAACTAGCTAGGCAACAGACCCACCACAGGCCAAAGCTGAGCCAATCAGCAAAGGCGGTGGTGCCTCTGTGAAAACATATTTAAGAAAGGGCATAAAATGCCACACAGGCAGAGAAGGAGGAGGAAAAAAAAGAGTGAGAAACAGCAGAGGGAACACCAAGGTCAGAGAAAGAGGCTGAGGAGGTGCTCCATGGCAGAGCAGATATTCCCTGCAGCTCATGGAGGACCCATACCAGAGCAGGTTTTCCTGACAGGAACTGTAGCCCATGGAGAACTGTATTGAGTGCACTTGGCAAGGTTTTGGTAGCAGGGGGGCTACAGGGTGGCCTCTATGGTAGTCAGGGTGGCCAAGGTGAAAATTGCACAGCAGTGTGAGGAGTGAGGAAAAATAAGTGAGAAACAATCCTGCAAACACCAAGGTCAGAGAAGAAGGAGGGGGAAGAGGTGCTCCAGGTGCTGGAGCAGAGATTCCTCTGCAGTCTGTGGAAGAGACCATGGTGGAGTGGGTATTTCCCTGCAGCCCATGGAGAGGATCATGGCAGAGCAGATATCTACACTGCAGCCCATGGAGGACCCCACACTGGGGAAGGTGGATATTTCCTGAAGGAACTGCAGCCCGTAGAGAAGCCCATGCAAGAGCAGATTCTCCTGACAGGAACTGTGCCCTGTGGAAGACTCACACTGGAGCAGATCTTTTTCCTAAAGGACTGCAGCTTGTGGATAGGACCTATGCAGGAGCAGGGGAAAAGTGTGAGAAGGAAGGAGTGGCAGAAAGGAAGTGTTATGTACTGATTGCAACCTCCCATTCTCCATCCCCACTAGGAGGGGATTTGTCTTTGTTTGTCACTATCCAACACTATTTTACATGGTAATAAATGAAATTAATTTCCCCAAGTTGAGTCTGTTGAGTTTGTGGGTCGAGATAGAGACAGGAGATTGCTTACCAATTACCTTCAAGGGCAAAACAGACTCAACTTGGGGTAAATTAACTTAATTTATTGCCATTTTAAATAGATTCAGGTAGTGAAAAAAAAAAAAAGACAAACATTAAAACAACACCTTTCCTTCCCCCGTTCCCAGGATCAACTTTACTCCTTCACTCCAGACTCCTCTACCCCCCCCGCAAGTGGCACAGGGTGAATGGGGGTTGGAGGGGTTATGGTCAGTACATAATGTCAGTACACTCCTTCCTTCTCACACTTTTCCTCTGCTCCAGTGTAGGTTCTTGTGGTGGGTTAACCTTGGCTGGCTGCCAGATGTCCACCCAGCTACTTTCTCACTCCCCCTCCTCAAACAGGGCAGGGGGGAGAAAATAAGGTGGAAAAGCTCGTGGATCGAGATAAGGACAGGGAGATCACTCACCAATTACCATCATGGGCAAAACAGACTCAACTTGGGGAAGATTAATTTAATTTATTGCTGATTAATAACAGAGTAGGATAGTGAGAAACAAAAGACAAAACTAAAAACACCTTCCCCCCACCCCCTGTCTTCCTAGGCTCAACTTCACTCCTTCACTCCTCTACCTCCTCCCCCCCCACACGTGGCACAGGGAGATGGGGAATGGGGGTTGCGGTCAGTTCATTACGTGTTGTCTCTGCCACTCCTTCCTCCTCACACTGTTCCTCTGCTCCAGCATGGGGTGCCTACAAAGGGATACAGTCCTTCAGCAACAGACTGCTTGAGTGTGGGTACCCCACAGGTCAAAGTTCCTGCCAGAAAACCTGCTCCTGCTTGGGATCTCCATGGTCTGCAGCTTACTTTCAGGTCATATCCACCTGTTCTAGCATGGGGTCCTCCACAGGCTACTGTGTGGATATCTGCTCTGGTGTGGTCCTCCATGGGCTGCAGGGGGACAACCTGCCTCACCATGGTTTTCTCCACAGGCTGCAGGGGAATCTCTCTGCTCCGGCGCCTGGAGCACCTCCTCCCCCTCCTTCTTCACTGACCTTGGTGTCTGCGGAGTTGTTTTCCCTCACATCTTCTCACTCCCCTCTCTCTGGCTGCAACTGCAACTCCCCTGTAACTTCTTTTCCCTTTCTTAAATATGTTATCTCAGAGGCGCTACCACTGTTGCTGATTGGCTCGGCCTTGGCCAGCGGCGGGTCCGTCTTGGAACCCGCTGGCATTAACTTTATCGGACATAGGGGAAGCTTCTAGCAGCTTCTCACAGAAGCCACCCCTGTAGCCCCCCTGCTACCAAAACCTTGCCACGCAAACCCAATACAGCTTGCACACCATCAAGGCCTTTTCTGACCTTCTCTGGTCAGAGGCGGCCTTGATGTTGTGTAAGGGGATGGGGGGTGGGCAAGGCTGGAGGTGGACAAGAGGCTGGGAGGGGACTCAGCCAGGACAGCTGACCTGAATTGACCAAAGGGATGTCCCATACCATATAACATCATGCTCAGCAGTAAAACTGGGGGGGTAGTTTTTCCAAAGTAGCCATTGCTCGGGGACTGGCTGGGCATCAGTCAGCTGATGGTAAGTGATTTCTTTTGCATCACTTGTTTATTTTTCCTTTTTTTTTCCCTTCACTTATTAAACTGTCTTTATCTTAACCCACGAGTTTTCTCACTTTTGGCCTTCTGATTGTCTCCCCCATCCTGCTGTGAGGATGAGTGAGCGAGCGACTGGGTGAGGGCTTACCTGCTAGCCAGGGTCAACCCACAACAGTCATTATAATATAGTGTGCTGCTGTCTTCAGGTTTCGGTCAGCCCTACATAAATAATTGTGATCCCTAAATGTTCATATAAGCTAGTTTGTATTTGCCTTGTCCTTTGGTCAAGATTCTGCATGTCTGCCTATATTCACATATGCCTGCTTGTGCACTGATCTGTGTTTGCCCTGTCCCAAGTTTCTTTGCAGACTCACCTTGAGTCAAAGATAGTATTTAGCTTGTTATTATAGAAAATTCAAGTATGTTTTTGTTGAATCAGGCTGTAAGCATGCTTTGCAAGTTTCCAAGTGCATGTTACGATGAAATGCCTAAATCTTTAATATTCTTTGTTCTTCAACTCTACCCCACAAATATATATGCCATCAGAGTAGTACAAATAAGGGAGGATTTAACCATTTAAAACTAACAAATGAAAGTAGAACCAACATCCCCTCAAATTCTAATTACTAAGAGCTAGTTCATGCTCTTTTTATTCAACTAACTGCACTGATCTTCAGATCTAGGGTTCATTGTGAGGGAACCCATTTTTGTGTGTGTTAGAATATGTAAAGACATGTATTCACACATACAATAGAATTATGCAAATAATAAAACATAAATACATAAACACTGAGCTCTAGTCCAAGCAATAATATAGATTTTTAAAATAAATGTGATTATGAAGCTTCCTCAACTCAAAAGTCCTAATGGGAATAAGGAAGTTTGCCACAAATATTTAAATCAGTTTTATATTCAGGTTCATGCTTAGTCCAGTGCTGCATCTGGGACAGTTCTGAATGTCTCAGGTTTCCTCTGAATCCCTGAGAAGTTGTTCCTCTGTTTTAAGTGGTCTCGCTATTAATACATACAACATAACCTTACTCAAACACATTTTACCCCTTTGCTCTATATGTACCTATAGTTTCCATCTACCTTCTCTGCGTTATGATGTCATCATGAAAAAGAATATAGCAAGAACAGAATGGATAGAATTTATTTCATCATCATAAGCTCCTACCTACAAGAAAAGAGTGATCGAATACTAGTTGCTAGAGGCAGAACAAGCAAGTCATTTCTTATCGAAGATGCTCAAGTGTGGCTTCTTGAAAGCCACTATTTTCCCTTGTCCGTGGGTCTTCTTTCCAGGTGTCGCCTCCAATATTATCATACAACATAACATATTTTGGGCTTTTCAGTCTGCAGTAAATAGAATGCACAAGCAATGAAATTTGTAAAGCTACCTAGTGAGGATTTATATGTGTTTGTCCCACTTCTGAAAATGCCAGTCTAAAATGCCATGTTATTTTTAATACCAAAAGTCAAACACCAATATTATTTGAAGTCATTAAAAATATTTTACCCAAATGCATTACACTTCAGATACAGATTAGATACTTTTTCCCCCTCTGATTCCATTAGCCTACTTTTGAATAATGTTTAGCAATAAGAGGAGAATACAGAATAATTGGCCCATTAACTGAGTTCAGCTACTAGCTTTTCTTTTGGATGGAATCTAAGTAGGTTATACAGAACTGTGTCTATTAGACACATCCAAATTGTGGCCAAAATTTAATCTTTCAGTCCTCTATGCAATCAGACTACAAACTCAAAAAATCTACTTTAATTTTAGCTGCTGGCTGCAAATCGGGGTCTTCTCCAAGCCGTAGCATATCTTCTCATTGCTATGCACCAGACAACTGATCTAAATCATTCAAAACCCACATCCCTCATGGCAGCAACAGGCTCAGCACTTGAATTTCAGCATTATCACACTGTTATTTCAATGTGAGAGCAAGAAATTGATTAATTTTCTACATATACAATAAGAATGTGCGTACTAAGCACTGATGTCAGTTTTTAAGTTTATTTGAAAGTTTGTTTCCATAGTGCAGTGGGTTAACCCTGGCTGGATGCCAGGTGCCCACCAAAGCCGCTCTATCATTCCCCTCCTCAGCTGGACAGGGGAGAGAAAATATAACAAAAGGCTCATGGGTCAAGATAAGGACAGGGAGATCACTCGCCAATTACCACCACGGGCAAAACAGACTCGACTTGGGGGGAAAAAAATTACTTTAATTTATTACTAGTCAAATCACAGCAGGATAATGAGAAATAGAACCATATCTTAAAAACACCTTCCCCCCACCCCTCCCTTCTTCCCAGGCTCAACTTCACTCCCGAATTCTCTACCTCCTCCCCCACAGTGGCACAGGGAGATGGGGAATGGGGGTTTGGGTCAGTTCATCACTCGTCGTCTCTGCCGCTCCTTCCTCCTCAGGGGGAGGACTCCTCACACTCTTCCCCTGCTCCAGCGTGGGGTCCCTCCCACGGGAGACAGTCCTCCATGAACTTCTCCAACATGAGTCCTTCCCATAGGCTACAGTTCTTCACAAACTGCTCCAACATGGGTCCCTTCCACAGGGTGCAGTCCTTCAGGAAGAGACTGCACAAGTCCTGCCAGCAAACCTGCTCCAGTGTGGGCTCCTCTCTCCACGGGTCCACGGGTCCACGGGTCCACAGGTCCTGCCAGGAGCCTGCTCCAGCACGGGCTTCCCATGGGGTCACAGCCTCCTTCGGGCATCCACCTGCTCCGGTGTGGGGTCCTCCATGGGCTGCAGGTGGATATCTGCTCCACCATGGACCTCCATGGGCTGCAGGGGGACAGCCTGCCTCACCATGGTCTTCACCACGGGCTGCAGGGGAATCTCTCTGCTCCGGCACCTGGAGCACCTCCTCCCCCTCCTTCTTCACTGACCTTGGTGTCTGCAGAGTTGTTTCTCTCACATATTCTCACTCCTCTCTCCGGCTGCAATTGCTGCTGCGCAATAACTTTTTTTCCCTTTCTTAAATATGTTATCACAGAGCCTCTACCACTGTTGCTGATTGGCTTGGCCTTGGCCAGCAGTAGGTCCATATTGGAGCCGGCTGGCATTGCTTCTGTTGGACATAGGGGAAGCTTCTAGCAGCTTCTCACAGAAGCCACCCCTGTAGCCCCCCTGCTACCAAAACCTTGCCACGCAAACCCAATACACATAGGCACAGAACTATGGTGATGAATGTGATGCCAATCCTTCCTCGTGTAAGAAACATTACTAGAGGCTCTGCTGATATAGTTTTTGGTTGGAAATATAAATAAGGCACAGTTATGCAACTCAGTAGGATTGACTCAATTTTTCATAGCTTTGAAATCCACACATTTTGCATTAACATTGTTCTGAGAAAAGACAGAAAATAAATGTAATTATTCCTTTTTTCTAGTCAAACGGTGATGATTTGCATTGGGTCTGGCTGCGATGGAGTTAACTTTCCCCATAGCAGCCCTCATAGTGCTGTGCTCTGTATTGGTAGCTAGAAAGGTGTTGATAACACACCAGTGGTTTGGCTACTGCTGAGCAGTGCTCCCACAGCATCAAGGCTGTCTCTCCAACATTGCCCCCTCACCAGTAGGCTGGGGGTGGGCAAGATCTTGGGAGGGGACATAGCCAGGACAGCTGACCCAAACTGACCAAAGGGATATTCCATACCTTATGATGTCTGCTCAGCAATAAAAGCTAGGAGAAGGAGGAGGAAGGGGGGGCATTCATTATTAAGGCATTTGTCTTCGAGAGCAACCACTACGTGTACTGAAGCCCTGCTTCCCAGGAAGCAGCTGGACAGCACCTGCTGATGGGAAGTAAAGAATAAGTCTTTTTGTTTTCCTTTGCTTCTGAGCGCCTTTGTTTTTTCTTTATTACACTGCCTTTATCTCAAGTTCTTTTTCATCTTATTTTCTCCCTCCTGTCCTGCTGAGGAGGGGTGTGATAGAGTGCCTTGGTGGGCACCTGGCAGGCAGCCAAGGTCAACCCATGACATGATTCCTGGGTGGTTTCATGAGGAATCAGTGTTACTTGAAGCTTTTCACTGGTGGTCGGTTCTTTTACACCATTTTTCCATGACTACTGTTTATTGAATGGTTATCCCTTCACCAAAAGAGAGATGGCGATATTTCAACAAAGTGACTCGCTTCTATGCAGTTTTTTGCTTTTCAAAGTGCTTTGATGCAAGAGAGAGTGATATAGAAATATACAACGAGAAAACGATCATAAAAATAATTCAGATGTGATAGTAAACATAGTGGTAGACACAGAAGACAGACTTATATAATAATCCCTTTTGCTCAAAGGGAAAAATCTCAAATTTTTTATCCAAATTAAAAAAATATATATTTAAGTCATAGACTTATGAAGTCTAAAAGCTATGTCACAGTGGATACAGAGAAAATCTTTAATGATTCCCATAAGAGGATGTATAGCTCACTTAGAGAAAATGTTTTATTTGTTTCTTGATGAACATTAGGCAAGAAGTAAGTTTTTATTGCATTGAACTGAATTCCTTAAGGGTCTCATACTAGCAGTAGTAGAACTGATAGAACAGTTAAGACACTATAAACTCAGCTGGGAGAGTGCATTCAAATATTGCAAGTCATTTCCCTTTCTGTAAGGAAATATTTGTCCAAGAACTGACATAGCTTTAACCTAGAGTTTCATTTTTCTGTTTTTAAATTCAGCATTGTCGTGGTTTAACCCCAGCCAGTAGCTAAGCACCACACAGCGACTCCCTCACTCCTCCCCGCTCCCAGTGGGATGGAAAGGAGAATCGGGAAAAAAGGTAAAACTCGTGGGTTGAGATAAGAACGGTTCAATAACTAAAGGAAAATATAAAAATAATAATAAGGAAATAATTATAATAATAATAGTAATGAAAACGAATATAACAAAAAAAAAGAAGAGAGGAAAAAAAAGGAAAAAAAACCCCACTGATGCACAATGCAATTGCTCACCACCCGCTGACTGATGCCCCAGCAGCAATCCGCCCCTCCCGGACAACTCCCCCCTGTTTATATACTGGGCATGATGTTCCATGGTATGGAATACCCCTTTGGCTAGTTCAGGTCAGCTGCCCCAGCTATGCTCCCTCCCAGCTTCTTGCACACCTGCTTGCTGGCAGAGCATGGGAAACTGAAAAGTCCTTAGCTTAAGATAAGCGCTACTTAGCAACAACTAAAACATCAGAGTGTTATGAACAGTATTCTCATACTAAATCCAAAACACAGCACTGTACCAGCTACTAAAAAGCAAGTTAACTCTGTCCAAGCTGAAACCAGGACAATATCCACCCCTTATTCTATACCATTTACGTCATGCCCAGATCCCACACTTTCTGATACATTTCCAATTAATCACCATCACCTTTCCTGTCTTTTAATATATACACACAGATATCATTCCTGTGGTCCATGGGCCATCTCTATCAAATGTCTGTTGAGTTCATTCAGTCCATGACTTTGGGCTCCATCTGTCATAACAGTCTGTCTGGGCAGGAGGGATGGTGTGAAGTCCGCTCGGTCAGCAGAACAGAATTGGGCTTCGGTGTGGTGTGGCAGGCAGGTGACATTGGGCGCAGCAGGAGGGATGGTGCGCAGTGCTGGATTGTTGCATGCTGAAGTCAGTCCTGGTTCCATCACTACTGTGCTTCACTCAGTTTTGTCAAAGTTCATTCTTCATTAATCTAAGTAATTCTTACTCTAATACCATTAATATAGCATATAACAATTACAATAATGATGACATACAGTGGCAGGATTATATAGCAATCAACATCATACAATTTAATCTATTGGCTGTTCTCACCCAAAATCAAATCCCCTTGAGGCACACATCAGACTTCCCCATCCTCCTGCATCACCCACCAAGGGCACCCAGGTCCTTGAGCAAAAGCAGTCCCACGAATGGGTTTGCCTTTGCCTGAGGCAGGAGTAACCCAGACTGTCTTCCCTAGCATATTTTTTGTGTGCACTACAGGGACTTTATCCCCTTCTACAGTATGTAAAAGTTCTGATTGGACAGGGCCAGCTCGATTGACAGATCCTCTAGTGTTGACTAACCAGGTGGCCTTTGCTAGATGTGTATCCCAATGTTTGAAGGTCCCACCACCCATTGCTCTCAATGTAGTCTTGTATTGCTCGATTTTCCCAGAGACTGGTGCATGATAGGGGATGTGATACACCCACTCAATGCCATGCTCTTTGGCCCAGGTGTCTATGAGGTTGTTTCGGAAATGAGTCCCATTGTCTGACTCAATTCTTTCTGGGGTGCCATGTCGCCATAAGATTTGCTTCTCAAGGCCCAGGAGAGTGTTCTGGGCAGTGGCATGGGGCACGGGATATGTTTCCAGCCATCCGGTGGTTGCTTCCACCATTGTAAGCACATGGCGCTTGCCTTGACGGGTTTGTGGGAGTGTGATATAGTCAATCTGCCAGGCCTCCCCATATTTGTATTTCAGCCATCGTCCTCCATACCAGAGAGGCTTTAACCACTTGGCTTGCTTGATTGCAGCGCATGTTTCACATTCATGGATGACTTGTGCAATAGGGTCCAGGGTCAGGTCCACCCCTCGATCACGAGCCCATCTATATGTTGCATCTCTTCCCTGATGGCCTGAGGTGTCATGGGCCCACCAAGCTAAAAATAATTCACCCTTATGTTGCCAGTCCAGATCCACCTGAGCCACTTCAATCCTAGCAGCCTTGTCTACCTGCTGGTTGTTTTGATGTTCTTCAGTGGCCCGACTCTTGGACACGTGGGCATCTACATGACGTACTTTCACAACCAGGTTCTCTAGCTGGGCAGCAATATCTTGCCACAATGCAGCAGCCCAGATGGGTTTACCTCTGAACTGCCAGTTACTCTGCTTCCATTGCTGCAACCACCCCCACAGAGCATTTGCCACCATCCATGAGTCAGTATAGAGATAGAGCACTGGCCATTTTTCTCGTTCAGCAATGTCTAAAGCCAGCTGGATGGCTTTCACCTCTGCAAACTGACTCGATTCACCCTCTCCTTCTGCAGTTTCTGCAACTTGTCGTATAGGACTCCATACAGCCGCCTTCCACCTCCGATGCTTTCCTACAATGCGACAGGACCCATCAGTGAACAGGGCATATTGCTTCTCATTTTCTGGCAGTTTATTATACAGTGGGGCCTCTTCAGCATGCATTACCTCCTCCTCTGGTGATATTCCAAAATCTGGCCAGTCCGTGATCACTTCTAGAATTCCTGGGCGACTGGGGTTTCCTGTTCGACTTCGTGTGATCAGGGCAACCCGCTTACTCCATGTAGCATCAGTTGCATGATGTGTAGAAGGGACCTTCCCTTTGAACATCCAGCCCAGCGCCGGCAGTCGGGGTGCTAAGAGGAGCTGTGTTTCAGTACCAACCACTTCTGAAGCAGCTCAAACTCCTTCATATACTGCCAATATCTCCTTTTCAGGTGGAGTATAGCGGGCCTCAGATCCTCGATATCCCCGACTCCAAAACCCCAGGGGTCGACCTCGGGTCTCCCCGGGTGCTTTCTGCCAGAGACTCCAGGTAGGGCCATTCTCCCTGGCTGCGGTGTAGAGCACATTTTTAACATCTGGTCCTGCCCAGACTGGCCCAAGGGCTACTGCATGAACTATCTCCCATTTAATCTGTTCAAAGGCTTGCTGCTGCTCAGGGCCCCATTCAAAACCATTCTTCTTACAGGTCACTCGACAGAGAGGGCTTACAATCAGACTGTAATTTGGAATATGCATTCTCCAAAAACCTACAATGCCTAAGAAAGCTTGTGTTTCCTGTTTACTAGTCGGTGGAGACATAGCTGCTATTTTGTTGATCACATCCATTGGGATGCGACGACGTCCGTCTTGCCATTTTATTCCTAAAAACTGAATCTCCTGTGCGGGTCCCTTCACCTTACTCTGTTTTATGGCAAAACTAGCCTTCAGAAGGATTTGGATTATTTTCTCCCCTTTCTCAAAAACTTCTTCTGTTGTGTTGCCCCATACGATGATGTCATCAATGTATTGCAGGTGTTCTGGAGCTCCACCCTGTTCCAGTGCATTCTGGATTAGTCCATGGCAAATGGTGGGGCTGTGTTTCCACCCCTGGGGCAGTCGATTCCAGGTGTACTGGACGCCCCTCCAAGTGAAAGCAAACTGTGGCCAGCACTCTGCTGCGAAAGGGATTGAGAAAAACGCATTAGCGGTATCACTTGTGGCATACCACTTGGCTGCCTTTGACTCCAGTTCATATTGAAGTTCTAGCATGTCTGGCACAGCAGCACTCAGCAGTGGCGTGACTTAATTCAGGCCACGATAGTCTACTGTTAGTCTCCATTCTCCATTAGACTTTCGCACTGGCCAAATGGGGCTGTTAAAGGGTGAGTGAGTCCTGCTGATCACTCCTTGGCTCTCCAGTCGACGAATCAGCATATGGATGGGAATCAGGGAGTCTCGGTTGGTGCAATATTGCTGCCGGTGGACCCTTGTGGTAGCAATTGGCACCTGTTGCTCTTTGACCTTCAGCAACCCCACAACAGAAGGGTCCTCAGAGAGACCGGGCAAGGTGGAAAACTGTTCAATTTCCTCCATCTCCAAGGCAGCTATACCAAAGGCCCACCGGTACCCCTTTGGGTCCTTGAAATACCCTCTCCTGAGTTCATCTACACCAAGGATGCATGGGGCCTCTGGGCCAGTCACAATGGGGTGTTTTTGCCACTCATTCCCAGTTAGGCTTATTTCAGCCTCCAATACAGTTAGTTGTTGGGATCCCCTTGTCACCCCAGAAATACAAATAGGTTCTGCCCCTTTATAGCTTGATGGCATTAGGGTACACTGTGCACCAGTATCTACTAGGGCTTTATACTCCTGTGGGTGTGATGTGCCAAGCCATTGGATCCACACAGTCCAGTAAACCCGGTTGTCCCTCTCCTCCGCCTGGCTGGAGGCAGGGCCCCTCTAATCCTGGTCATAGGGTTCTCCACTCACTTTCTGTAAAAACGGATTAGAATTCCTTCTCATAGGGTCAGGAGTAAGATCAGCCCTTCCACTCTGTCTGCCACACTGCACACAGTGCTCACTAGAGGCTTAAGCAGGAATTTTCCTGGAAGAACCCTCATTTGTGGTTGTTTTTCCTTGCAATTCACATACCTGTGCATCTAGGACCGAGGTAGGTTTTCTATCCCACTTCCTCATATCCTCTCCGTGGTCAAGCATGTAAAACCACAGGGTACCCCGTGGTATATACCTTCTCTCTCCTCTCTCTTGCCCAGAAGAATACCTTCTCCATAGCTTCTCTCTTCTATAGCTTCTCTATAGCTGAGATATTGGTCCATACAGGTGGGCGGCCAAACTTATCCTCAAATTGCTGGAACTCTTGGGACAGTTTCTCAGCTAGTATGTCTGGCAGTTTCTCCACAGCCGAGATGAGGGAGGAAGTGAGACTTTCTTCATATTGCCGAAGTCGGCGAGCCAATTCATCTACTGTTGGTCCCTCTTCATCTTTCCAGTCCATTACTGCCAATGCATTGGCATATGACGATGGTGCACTCTGTACAAACTTCCGCCACATGGGTCGTGTGCAGTGGACTTCATCTGGATCTGTGGGTAACTGCCCATCGTCCGGGTCATAATAAACCATCTCCCGCACAGCTAATTCCCTCAGGTACTGGATACCTCTCTCCATGGTGGTCCACTTGCCTGGGTGACATACAACATCTTCCTTGAAGGGATACCTTCCCTCACGCCCGATAGAAGTTGCCTCCAGAGGCTGAGGGCTTGTGTCCCTTTTCCAATTGCCTTGTCAATGCTCCCTTCCCTAGAAAGGGATCCCAACTGCTTGGCTTCCTTACCCTCTAATTCCAAGCTACTTGCCCCATTATCCCAGCATCGGAGCAGCCAGGTAATAATGTGCTCGCCTGGACGACATCTGAAATCTTTTTGCATATCTCGCAGCTCACTCAGGGATAGGATCGGGTGATTATCTCCGGTTCTGCCTCTTCCTCCTGTTCTCGTGATGACCCTGGTTCACCTTCATCCTTCTCTAAGCGAACTGATTTTTTTGTATATTTCTTCTTCTGTATAGGGGCGATGATTGATATTGGCACTGGTTGATTCTCTAGTTCAGCTGCATCATCCATTGCCAAGGTTTGAGTTGCCACAGTGCCTGTCTCTGGAGTCTGAGTAGCTAAAGTGCTTATTGCTGGGGTTTGAGTAGCCACAGTTTGTGGGGACTGGAGTAGCCGCAGCGCCTGTCGTCACGGTTTGAGTAGCCGCAGTGCTTGTTGCGGGAATTAAGAGTAGCTGCAGTGCCTGTCACCAGGGTTTGAGTAGCCACAGTCGTGGGAGCTGATCTCTGGGTGGTATTTTTAAATAGTTGTTTAACCCTAGGCAAGATCTGAATCACATTCAGGAACAGGCTGATTCCTAGCAATAGGACCATGCTGAGTTCAACATCCCAAGGATATTCAAAATTTACAAACTCCTCCAATGCTATTGTAATTAACCTGGCAGAGAAAGGGAAAATGTGGGGAGATGTCTCCCCAATAGGTTGGCTCCCCGAGGAGAAAAGGTAGAAAGTGCAGTTATTAATATTCTCCAGGAGATAGCACCCGAAGTACGGAGATCTCTCCTCCACAGATTGGCTCCCAGAGGAGAAAAGGTAAAAGATACAATTATTATTAGTCTCCCATAGGTGGCTCCCGAAGTACAGAGGTGACAACAATGCCGAGTACAAACACCCGATTAGTTTCACGGCTTGCACTTCTATCATATCATAAGCCAGTGTTACAAACAACAACAACGTGATAACTCTAGTCTGGTTCCCACAGATGATAAACAGCACAACAGGGAGCATATACTGCAAGTAGGGCATTACATAACGCAACTTCAAGAACCACAACACCAACTTTGAGAGCAAAAGAACCCACATTGTAACCAGTAACTATCAAACCAATACAATGAATACTTATAACAAGTTTGTTTTAACACACTCTGATCAGATCCGTCATTATCTCAACCCTTCGAGCCCCACGTTGGATGCCAAAAAGGCTGTCGTGGTTTAACCCCAGTCAGCAACTAAGCACCACGCAGCTGCTTCCCCCTTCCCCCTTCCCCCTCCTAGTGGGGTGGGGAGGAGGAAAGGAAAAAAAAAGTAAAACTTGTGGGTTGAGCTAAGAACAGTATAATAACTAAAGTAAAAATAAAAATACACTACTAACTAAGAATAACAATAATTGCAATGAAAAAGAATACAACAAAAAAAAAAGAAATAAGAGAAGAACCCCGTGATGCACAATGCAATTGCTTGCCACCCACTGACCGATGCCCCAGCAGCAATCCACCCCTCCGGCCAACTCCCCCCTGTTTATATACTGGGCATGACATTCCATGGTATGGAATACCCCTTTGGCTAGTTCAGGTCAGCTGCCCTGGCTATGCTCCCTCCCAGCTTCTTGCACACCTGCTTGCTGGCAGAGCATGGGAAACTGAAAAGTCCTTGGCTTAAGATAAGCGCTACTCAGCAACAACTAAAACATCAGAGTGTTATCAACAGTATTCTCACACTAAATCCAAAACACAGCACTGTACCAGCTACTACTAAGAAGAGAGTTAACTCTGTCCCAGCCAAAACCAGGATAAAAATCAAGCAGTTACAAGTCCTAAGTGGGAACTTGGACCAGAACTGCTGCTGGACAGTGAAACCTGTGATCCCCCGGTGGCCAGGGACACCTCCACCGTCATCTGCTTCCTCTGAGGATTGAGTGACTCGTATTCTTTTATGTGTTTTCGAGTCTAGATTATGATTGTTATGTTGATATGGCAAGCCAAGTATTAAGATTTGACCCGATCTGCAGAGGGTCCAGGTGATTAAAAACCATAAGCTAAACTGTGCTATAAAATTCTGTGCTACGCTGCTTATAAAACTGTACTACACTGATTCTGTTTATAGAAAACCTGTGCTATTCTGATCAGAAATTCTATGCTATGCTAATCATAAAAGTTCTGTTAAGAAAATAAAGCTTTAATTGTAACTAGAACTTAGTGCCATCATCATTCTGCCAAGGATCCCTAAAAGAACCTGCCTGTCCCCTTAGTGTCAGGTGACACAGAGTATAAAATAATACCAAACAATTACAAAAAGAGCATTTCTGAGAATCATTAGGGAATGGACTTCAAAAGGTCACTGGGTAAATTTATGCTTCATGAAGGTCTTCAGCAGTTTTCATCAAGATATTGTCAACCCCCACACCTGAGTAAAAGAATACATGTTGTCATGTGGCAGACTTGAATGCGAGTCATATCATAAAATTTAATAGAATTGCTGTGTATTCTAAAGCTAATAGGAAGTATTCTTGCTTGTTCCAGGGCTCAGTTTTCTTCTTGGTTTCTTCCTGTGCAGGCTGACAAAAGCTGTATGAAAAGAAAAGGGAGAAGGCCTGAATTACTTTCACTTTACCAAGCTGTCGTGGTTTAACCCCAGCTGGCAACTAAGCACCACACAGAGGCTCGCTCACTCCCCCCTCCAGTGGGATGGGGGAGAGAATCAGAAGAGTAAAAGTGAGAAAACTCATGGGTTGAGATAAAGACAGTTTAATAGGGAAAGCAAAAGCTGCGCACACAAGCAAAGCAAAACAAGGAATTCATTCACCACTTCTCATGGGCAGGCAGGTGTTCAGCCGTCTCCAGGAAAGCAGGGCTCCATCACGCATAACAGTTACTTGGGAAGACAAACGCCATCACTCCGAACATCCCCCTTCCTTCTTCTTCCCCCAGCTTTATATGCTGAGCATGACATCATATGGTCTGGAATATCCCTTTGGTCAGTTGGGGTCAGCTGTCCCAGCTGTGTCCCCTCCCAACTTCTTGTGCACACCCAGCCTACTCCCTGGCGGGATGGTGTGAGAAACAGAAACGGCCTTGACTCTGTGTAAGCACTGCTCAGCAGTAACTAAAACATCTCTTCATTATCAACACTGTTTCCATCACAAATCCAAAACATAGCCCCACACAAGCTACTATGAAGAAAATTAACTCTATCCCAGCCAAAACCAGCACACAAGCAAAAGAGTATTTTACCTTTTAAACAAGTTTTTAGTCTAATTTCTTAAATACTACTTCAAACATGTAAACCAAAAGTCTGAACAGGAGGAGTAAACAAGCAGTGGCCACTTTAAAGGCATGATTGTAAGTTGACAACTACCAACCAGGGAAATGAGCTGGGATTATTTTACTCCAGTAACTTCTGTTTCTTTAGGCTTTTCTGCTATAACTTTCTCCATCTCTTTCTTCATTTTGATAAAGATGCCGTTTGTTTGGCCTGCAGGCAACATAACTTTTTTGCTGCTACCCTCAGGTAACTAGTTTCAGACATCTGCATAGTTAAATCTCAAGGCATTTTGGACATCTCCATACAGAAACATCATAAAGCAGGTAGAAGAAAGGAAAAAGGAATTAATTCAAAGTAAGAAATCAGAATCATATCCATCACCAAATTTCTCTTTTCCATCCTTAGGAAATATTTTAATTGTAGATTCCATTTTGATATTAAATATAACTGGACCCTTCATTATCCTCAATGTACAGTGTATTTACTTGGTATTTGTTCTTAATGCAATCACTGACACTGCTGCTTTTCATTCCTATTAGTAAGATACAGATAGTCTTCTTAATGTTGTTCTACTTTTTTCCAATTATATTTTCAAGGTTTGAATCCCAACATAGATTCTTCAGACTCTTTAACCACCTTGAAAGCAATCCTCTCAGCAGCTGAAGAAAATAAATCATAGACCTAGGAGGGTTTACTTTCTCTCTTTGAAAAGTTCTTTTGCAGTATTTACACAAGCAACGGTACTAATTTTGCAGTCCAGATAAATACGTATTATGCAGTAGTCCTCTGTGATTTAGAACATTAATTTTGCACGTGCCTAATTGGTCCTGCCTTCTTGGAAAATCAAATGACCTTACTTCTTCCTGACGGTTATTACAAGACATGATAGTGAATTTCTGTTATCTCAGAAGGAGCCTGGACCTGTGTAAGTAATGTTGACATCTCCTTCCATGCTTTGCTGGCATTCGTGGTTTTGCAATCTGCTGATGGCAGCATTTGTGTCCTGCTCAAGAATCAGAGGAATTAAAACTTACACTTCATCTTCTTTGCTCCTTGGGACTTTCTGATTATGAAGATACTCAGAGAAGATTATTAGATTTATCAGATGCTAATTAAGCTCTTGTTACTCTGAGCTTTCTGATAACAGAGAATGAAAACACATGACTCTCATCAATGTGTACAAAGATGAAATCTTATCAGTTGTCCTTATGCACACCATGTCTTTGCACAAAGGTTCTGACCCAACCTGAAAGAAACACTGCCTTTCATGATAAAAAAAAAGAAAAAAAAAAAATCAAGCTGATAGTTAGTTGGGGCTTTCATCAGATCAAGAAATTTAAGGTAGCAATGCTGAAACATTTGTCTAATGATTTACTATTAAGGAGCTTTGAAGACTGGATCTGAATTATCTTGAATTTCATTAGTGTTTAGATTCAGGAATAATTCTCTTTCACCTCTTCAGAATTGTGTGAAAAAGGGGCAGAGGAAAGAATGAAACCAGTGTGTGATTACTGGTTACTTTTTTACAGTCTCATTAATGAGGATTTTGCAATTCTTGCTGTATTGAGTATATTGGGGACAGATATCATTCCCTTAGTCTATGAGCCATCCCCATTCAAATGTCCATTCATATGTCCACTCAGTTAATTTAGTTCATGGCTTGGCCTCCACCTGTTGCGATAGTCATACAGGACAGGAGAGATGATGTGTTGTGTTGCATTGTTTGGTGCCAAACCCAGCTCAGGTTGGATCACCGCTGCACTTGCCTAGTACCTTACAAGGTTCATCCTCCATTGATTCAGTGTTTTTGACATAGAACTATGGCATCATACAACTCAAATCATGGGTTATTTTCCCCCAAGGTTAAATCTCCTTGAAGTACACTTCAGATTTCCCCATCCTTCCTTATTACCCACCAAGTGCACCCAGGTTTGCCTTTCCCAAGGAAGGAGCAACCCACACTACCTTTCCCAACCAGTTCTCTATGCACACTATGGGAACCTTTATCTCTTTCCAAAGTACGTAGAAGTTTAATTTGGGCAGAGACTCTGGTGCTAAGCAGCCAAGTGGCTTCTGCTAAATTTGAATCCCAGTGCTTGAATGTCCCAGCACCCAATCGCTCTCAGTATAGTCCATTGTATCATTCAATCTTCCCACAGGCTGGTACATAATAGGGGATGTGATACACCCACTCAATGCCATGCTCTTTGGCCCAGGCGTCTATGAGGTTGTTTCAGAAATGACTCCCATTGTCTGATTCAACTCTTTCTGGGGTACCGTGTCGCAATAAGACTTGCTTCTCAAGGCCCAGAAGAGTATTCCAGGTGGTGGCATGGGATATGTTTCCAGCCATCTGGTGGTTGCTTCCACCATCGTAAGCACATGGCGCTTGCCTTGGCAGGTTTGTGGGAGTGCGATATAGTCAATCTGCCAGGCCTCCCCATATTTGTATTTCAGCCATCGTCCCCCATACCAAAGAGGCTTTAACTGCTTGGCTTGCTTGATTGCAGTGCATGTGTCGTGGTTTAACCCCAGTCAGCAGCCAAGCACCACACAGCTGCTCCCTCACTCCCCATCCCCCCCCGCCCCACTCCCGGTGGGATGGGGAGGAGAATCAGGAAAGAAGGCAGAACTTGTGGGTTGAGATAAGAACAGTTTAATAACTAAGTAAAATATAATACTAATAATAATAGTAATGAAAAGGGATATAACAAAAAAAAGCGGGGGGGAGGAAGGAAAACAACCAGTGATGCACAATGCAATTGCTCACCACCCACTGACCGATGCCAGAGCTGCGATCCGCACCTCCTGGTTAACTCCCCCCTATTTATATACTGGGCATGACTTTCCATGGTATGGAATACCCCTTTGGCTAGTTCGGGTCAGCTGTCCTGGCTATGGTCCCTCCCAGCTTCTTGCACACCTGCTTGCTGGCAGAGCATGGGAAACTGAAAAGTCCTTGGCTTAAGATAAGCGCTACTTAGCAACAACTAAAACATCAGAGTGTTATCAACATTATTCTCACGCTAAATCCAAAACACAGCACTGTACCAGCTACTAAGAAGAGAGTTAACTCTGTCCCAGCCGAAACCAGGACACCCACCAGTGAGCAGGCTGGGGGTGGGCAAGAAGTTGGGAGGGGACACAGCTGGGACAGCTGACCCCAACTGACCAAAGGGATATTCCATACCATATGGCATGAAATACCCTCTCCTGAGACAATCTATGCCAAGGATGCATGGGGCCTCCGGGCCAGTCACAATGGGGTGTTTTTGCCACTCATTCCCCATTAGGCTTATTTCAGCCTCCAATACAGTTAGCTGTTGGGATCCCCCTGTCACCCCAGAAATACAAATGGGTTCTGCCCCTTTATAACTTGATGGCATTAGAGTACACTGTGCACCGGTGTCTACTAGAGCTTTATACTCCTGTGGATCTGATGTGCCAGGCCATCGGATCCACACAGTCCAGTAAACCCGGTTGTCCCTCTCCTCCACCTGGCTGGAGGCAGGGCCCCTCTAGTCCTGGTCATAGGATTCTCCACTCACTCTTTGTAAAGATGGATTAGAATTCCTTCTCATAGGGTCAGGAGTAAGATCAGCCCTTCCACTCTGTCTGCCACACTGCATACAGTGCTCACTGAAGGCTGAAGCAGGAATTTTCCTGGAAGAACCCCCATTTGTGATGATTGTTTTTCCTTGCAATTCACATACCTGTGCATCTAGGACCGAAGTAGGTTTTCTGTCCCAATTCATCATGTCCTGTCCGTGGTCAAGCATGTAAAACCACAGGGTACCCCATGGTACATACCTTCTATCGCCTCTCTCTTGAGCAGAGGGACACTTATTCCTAATAGCTGAGATATTGGTCTGTGCAGGTGGGAGGCAGAACTTATCCTCAAATCGCTGGAACTCTTGGGACAGTTTCTCGGCTAGTATGTCTGGCAGTTCCTCCACAGCTGCGACAAGGGAGGAAGTGAGACTTTCTTCATATTGCCGGAATCGGCGAGCCAATTCATCCACTGTTGGCCCCTCTTCATCTTTCCAGTCCATTACTGCCAATGCACTGGCATACGACGATGGTGCACTCCATGTAAACTTCCACCACATGGGTCGTGCACATTGGACTTCATCTGGATCCGTGGGTAACTGCCCATCATCCGGGTCATAATAAACCATCTCCCACACGGCTAATTCCCTCAGGTACTGGATACCTCTCTCCATGGTGGTCCACTTGCCTGGGTGACATACAACATCTTCCTTGAAGGGATACCTTTCCCTCACGCCTGATAGAAGTCGCCTCCAGAGGCTGAGGGCTTGTGTCTTTTTTCCAATTGCCTTGTCAATGCCACCTTCCCTAGAAAGGGATCCCAATTGCTTGGCCTCCTTACCCTCTAATTCCAAGCTACCAGCCCCATTATCCCAGCATTGGAGCAGCCAGGTGATAATGTGCTCGCCTGGATGATGGCTGAAGTCTTTTTGCATATCTCGCAGCTCACTCGGGGATAGGGATCGGGTTTTTATCTCCGGTTCTGCCTCTTCCTCCTGTTCTCGTGATGACCCTGGTTCACCTTCATCCTTCGCTAAGCAAGCTGTCTTTTTTGAGTATTTCTTCTTCTGTACAGGGGCAACTGATACTGGCATGGGTTGTTTCTCTGGTTCAGCTGCAGTGCCTGTCACAGGGGTTGCAGTAACCGTAGTGCCTGTCACAGGGGTTGCAGTAACCGTAGTGCCTGTCACAGGGGTTGGAGGGGCTGCAGGGGCTGTCATTTTGTTGTCAGATCCAGAGACCTTCTCTTCCCCTTGAGGGTACTGAACAGTGTTGAACAGGGCTCGGTAGGCATGGGCCAGGCCCCAGCACATTGCAGTGATTTGTGTCTCCCTGGAGTTGTCGGGGTGACAGCATACTTTTGCCAAATGTTCTCCTAGTTTTTCAGGATTCTGCACTTGTTCAAGGGTGAAGTTCCAAAACACTGGAGGTGCCCACCGTCCTAGGCATTTGCCCATGCTACCCCACACACCCTGCCACTCATAACTCTCCAGCCTTGGGGCAGATCTCTGGGGGATCCTCTTAAATAGGTGTTTAACCCTAAACAAGACCTGAACCACATTCAGGAACAAGCTGGTTCCTAGCAATAGGACCATGTTAGTTTCAACATTCCAAGGATATTCAAAATTTTCAAAATTCTCAAAACACTGCTGTAATTAGCCTGGAGGTGGAGGGGAAGGTGAAGGAAGGTGTCTCCCCCATAGATTGGCTCTCTGAGGAGAAAAGGTAAAGGGTGTAATTATTAATAGTTTCAGATAGATGGCTCCCGAAGTACGGAGATAACGGCAATGCTGAGTACAAATACCGGATTAGTCCCACGACCAATAATCTTATCGTACCACAAACCAGTGTTACATAGTACAGCAAAGCAAAAACCTTAATCCACCTCACCTTATGGGTGATAAGCAGCAGCACAGGGACTACATACGGCAAGTGAGGTGATACATAACAAAACTCTAAGAACGAACGCCACAACTCTAAGAGCCAATAAACCAACATTGTGACCAGCGACTACTAAACTAATACAATGAATGCTTATAACAAATTCGTTTTAACAAGCTCTGGTCAGATCTGTTGTTATCTCAACCCTTTGTGCCCCACATTGGGCGCCAAAAGGACTGTCGTGGTTTTAACCCCAGTCAGCAGCCAAGCACCACGCAGCTGCTCCCTCACTCCACCCCCCTCGCTCCCAGTGGGATGGGGAGGAGAATTGGGAAAGAAGGCAGAACTCGTGGGTTGAGCTAAGAACAGTTTAATAACTAAAGTAAAATATAATATTAACAATAATAATAATGAAATATAATAATAGTAATGCAAAATATAATAATAGTAATGAAAAGGAATATAACAAAAAAAAGGAGGGGGGGGAAAGGAAAAAAACCCAGTGATTCACAATGCAATTGCTTGCCACCCACTGACCGATGCCCCAGCAGCGATCCGCTCCTCCCGGCCAACTCCCCCCTGTTTATATACTGGGCATGACATTCCATGGTATGGAATACCCCTTTGGCTAGTTCAGGTCAGCTGCCCCGGCTACACTCCCTCCCAGCTTCTTGTACACCTGCTTGCTGGCAGAGCATGGGAAACTGAAAAGTCCTTGGCTTAAGATAAGTGCTACTTAGCAACAACTAAAACATCAGAGTGTTATCAACATCATTCTCACACTAAATCCAACACACAGCACTGTACCAGCTACTAAGAAGAGAGTTAACTCTATCCCAGCCGAAACCAGGACACCCACCAGTGAGCAGGCTGGGGGCAGGCAAGAAGTTGGGAGGGGACACAGCCAGGACAGCTGACCAAAGGGATATTCCATACCATATGACATGGTGCTCAGCAATAAAAACTGGGGAAAGAAGGAGGAAGGGGGGACGTTCGGAGTGATGGCATTTGTCTTCCCAAGTAACCGTTATGCATGATGAAGCGTAATGGTTAAACATGAAATGGCTAAACATCTGCCTGCTGATGGGAAGTAGTGAATGAATTCCTTGTTTTGCTTTGCTTGCACGCGCAGTTTTTGCTCTACCTATTAAACTGTCTTTATCTCAACCCACAAGTTTTCACACTTTTACCCTTCTGATTCTCTGCCCCATCCCACTGCAGGGGAGTGAGCAAGTGGCTGTCTGGTGCTTGGCTGCCGATCAGGATTAAACTGCAAAGTTGAAGGGCCCTTTATTTATTTAGATGATCAGTTCATTCAGGCCAGTTCTCCCTGTGACACTGAAGCACAAATACTGTTTTGTTATTACAAAACAGCTAATAACCATGAAATCCTTAGTGAAACATTAAAAAAAGCACAGCAGGGCAGGAATGTCCCACAGCATCCATTAAAACTGAAGGGAAAAACATACCCTTTGTCATGGTTAGGCCCAGCCAGCAACAAAGCACCACACAGCTGCTCGCTCGCTCACTCCCCCCCTCACGGTGGGATGGGGAGGAGAAAATACAATGAAAAGGCTCGTAATTCGAGATCAGGACTGGGAAGGATCACTCACCAATTATGGTCACAGGCAAAAAACAGACTTGACTTGGGGAAAGAAAAAAAAAAGAAACCAATTTAATTTGTTACCACTCAAATCAGAGTAGGATAATGAGAAATAGAACCATATCTTAAAAACACACCTTCCCCCCACCCCTCCGTTCTTCCCAGGCTCAGCTTTGTTCTTGATTCCTCTACCTCCTCCCCCCACAGCGGGGCAGGGGAGTGGGAATGGGGGTTGTGGTCAGTTCATCACACATTGTTTCTGCCGCTCCTTCCTCCTCGGGGGGAGGACTACTCACACTCTTCCCCTGCTCCAGCGTAGGGTCCCTCTCACGGGAGTCAGCCCTCCACAAGCTTCTTCAACACGAGTCCTTTGCATGGGCTGCAGTCCTCCACGAACTGCTCCAGCATGGGCTTTCCCACGGAGTCATGGCCTTCTTTGGGCCCAGCCACCTGTTCCAGCGTGGGGTCCTCCAAGGGCTGCAGGGGAATGTCTGCTCCGGCTCACCTCCTCCCTCTCCTTCTTCACTGACCTCGGTGTCTGCATGGCTGTTTCTCTCACACCCCACTCCTCTCCACTACAGCTCCACTTTTAGTAGTCTTTCCCCTTCTTAAATATGCTATCACAGAGGCGCTACCACCATCGCTGATTGGCTCGGCCTTGGCCAGAGGCAGGTCCGACTTGGAGCCAGGGAAGCTTCTAGCAGCTTCTCACAGGAGCCACCCCCGTAGCCCCTCCCCTGCTACACAAACCCCCGCCACACAAACCCAACACACCCTTCCTTCCAAAACCAAACAGCTCCAAACACATCATCTGAATAGTTTCTTATTTAATTGGCATATATTATACTTTGATACCAGGTCTGTAACATATTTGCTTGCATGAATATCACATGTGTGAGGGGAAACTTGTCCCACCAAAACCACTAATTACAAATAGGTGTTCTGCTCTGGGGGGTGGCAGGGGGGACAGTGAGAGAGGGAGAGAGACGGTGCTGTCCCGTCCCACTCGGTGGGTAAGGTAAGGTTAACCTTTTGATTCTCTGTGCGGTAATCCGGAGCAATGACAATTGCTCAAGAGGTTCAATCAGATCACAACTTTACTCAAAACTTACTTAAAACTTGGCAGAAAACAGCAGATAGTGGCTTGGCAAAACTTGTAACAGTATAACCGCGACAAACTCGCAATGATATTACCTTTATGTGCCCAGAATAAGGTCAGAAAACAGAGAGAAAAAGAGAGATACAAGAAAAAGGGGAGAGAAAGAGAAAGAAAGATATCACCACCCTTGGATCCAGCGATGGTCTCTGCTCTGGGTTGTAGTCCTCTGGTGGCAGGCGCGTGCAATGTGGCCCTTTGCAATTGTGTCTTTTATAGCCTAAATCTCCATCCACAGTCACGCCTCTTGAAGACTTATATGGGTTCATTCTAGACAGTTCTCAACATATATGGTGGTATTCCAGAGGGTTCTTCACCTACTGAGCATGTGCGGCTTATTGGGGTGGTGGTCTTAGGGACTTTCCAAGGAGCTACAAGCCCCCTCCTCAAATAAGCTTTGTGTGGCCTCTGGCCATATATGGTGGGTTACCAGGCTGGTTCTGCCAGAACACGGGACTGCATACCCTCCGGCACGCCCCCTGTGTCCATGCCAACCAACTTCTTGCTGAGGTCCCTCCCTCTTTGTTATGCAGACCGTACCTTGGTTGCTACAATGTTTGAGACATTGACAGACGTTAACTCTTTCAGTCCCTTACAGGTGCAGGGTTCTTTCTGGTTCTCAGTAAGAAAGGCCCGACAACAAATGGCTTAATAAAATAACTGTTTTAATAAAATAGAATAAAAAGAGGAATATAGATAGTGAGTAAATCCCTTCAGATGCTAGGAACCCCACTTTCATGTAGCATTGGATGGACCCCAAATGGATTTTCCCACAGTATGGTGCACAGATTCTGTCTGTGGAGAGGTTACCTCTTTTTGGTCATTTAAACTACTGTATGATTTTCTTACAAGAAAACAATTCTATTCATCATTTCTACTGTCAAACAGAAAGAATGTTCACATGAGAACTTCTTGCTGTCTCTACTAGAGAGAGTCCAGCAAAGGGCCACGAAGATGATTAAGGGAGTGGAACATCTCTCCTGAGGAAAGGCTGACAGAGCTGGGACTGTTTAGCCCAGAGAACAGGAGGCTCAGGAGGGTTCTTATCAATGTATATAAATACCTGAAGGGAGGGTGCAAAGAAGATGGAGCCGGGCTCTTTTCAGTGGTGCCCAGTGACAGGACCAGAGGCAATGGGAACAAACAGAAACACAGGAGGTTCCATCTGAACATCAGGAAACACTTTTTCACTGTGAGGGTGACCGAGCACTGGAAGGGATTGCCCAGGGAGGTTGTGGAGTCTTCCTTCTTGGAGATATTCAAAAGCTGTCTGGACATTGTCCTGGGCAACCGGCTCTAGGTGGCCCTACTTGAACAGGAGAATTGAACAAGATGACCTCCTGAGGTCCCTTCCAACCTCAACCATTCTGTGATTCTGTGTGCATATACACATGCGTGTGTGTGGACACACACGCATGTGTGTGTGTGTGTGTGTGCACGCATATTCCTGCAACTAGAGCGGCAGAACTCTTGGATTCTTTTTTTGCTTCCTATTTGAGTGGAGGGAAACAGTTCACTCCACCACAAGTTGTATCTGCCAATATAATACTTACCTATTGTACCTTTCAAGGGGTTGTGAGCTAATTATTCATGTTTATGAGACAATTTGAGAACCATAGATTTAGATCTGAGAATCAGTATTTTATTACCAGGACAATGGAAGTTTTGGTTTTGTTTTAATACAAGATTAGTTGCAGAAATGGTATGGACATCTGTGAGACATTTGATTAAGACGTATTATCATGGTGGTCCATTGACTAAGTCATGTGGTCTTTTTTCCTCTCTTTCCCCCACCCCTGTCCTTATACATAAGAGACAATGCATCTGCTCCTGACCAGCTGAACCTAGCATTACCCTGGAAGAGAGTAGACATTGCCCACCATTAGATCTTTATTTATGGGCAACAGTGGCCAGTACAGTATATATACAGCATCTTCTACTGAAAACACTTTAAACCTTATCCAACGTTAAATCCTTTTTTTTTTTTTTGGCAGTGGTGATTTTAAATCAGTTTTATGTGGGTTTAAAATATACTAAGTCACATTCTTAGTCAAACACAAAGTTCCCATTCATAGCTACTGAAGGCAGGCAAGGTTACAAACATGTAAACATGTTCACTTGTTCAAGGAAATGGTGACATCTAGTGAAGCCTTAGCACCAGGAGACTACACCTTTAAAAGAATAGGAAGCAACATATTGAGAGTATTAAGAAATTATTCTGCAAACTGAGAAAAACAAGTGTCTGTTTACAGCCATGTCACCAAACGAGACGGAAAGAACTTATCAACACCAGTGAGATGCAGATAAGCAGGCACTCCTTTAATTCAGTGCTGGGAACACAGGGGATAGCTCTGCCAAACCGTGTTCACCTTCACATCAAAATCCATCACCTTTTATACACGAGATGTTAACATATTTAATCATTCAATACATATTCATTGTTATTCTATTAAATGATTGGTTAAAATTCCTTCGCCTACCATGTAAATTACTATGCATGCCCACTATGATTTTTGAGACCTTTACTTCCTTAACCTTTTGGGTCAGTGGGTTTCTTGAGTCGGTGGTCTATGAGTCGGTGGTCGTGATCTCCCCCTGCCAGAATTACCTTTCCCTTAAGTTCACTTAAACTTGGCAACACTAAGCGGTCCTTCATGGACCGTTAACAAAGCAGACTATCATTCACTTTGGTTTCTACTCTGAGACAGCTTCACAATGCCATATGTTGGTAGGGTCACTGATGCTTCAAGTCTCGCATGTTCCTACCTTAATAGCCCCATTGTTTCCAGTATTCCATTGTTTTAGGCACTTCACGACCCCTTCTCTGATACTTACAAATCAATGTTAAGTCTTTTACATAAAAAAATGCATAATATGCTCACTATTAAATTTAACTTTTACCTGTCAATTTCATTTAACTCTACTGATTGGAATCCTTGATATTTAAATCAAGATGGGAAGGGTAAGGGGATTTCCAAGCAGCATAACTGGTATCCATGACAATCTCCTTAGTTTCTTAAAACAAAACAAAAAGCCATTAATTTCTAGTGAAGTTTCTATAGTTAATTGTTTCAAACTTAACAAACCTATGCTTTATAACTCTTCTATATATGTAGAATCAAATTTTGATTATTTTATCATTATTTTATCAGATTAATTTGCAACAGCCATGTTAAAATATCAGGCTATAAATTAAAGGTGAAGCTTCTTTCTGCTCTTCATACTGTATGTTTTAATATGCAAATACTGAATTTGATGATGATCTGACATCAAAATTATGCTGCGCAGGTGTCAGAAGTCATCAGGCAGACCATGAGAGCTGAGCAGCTATGTTACCATAGAAGTACTGTGGCTCCAAACCCAAGCCAGTGTTAAGCTTGTGCCCAGTGCTGCTCTGCGACGATCTGCTTGCTTTGCCTCTGGCCTGTCCTGTATTTCAGCTGCCTGACAGCTGCGGGGGCAGGCTCCCCAAGCCAGCACCTTCCCATTGGGGGACCACCGTGGGCAGAGCTGCTCTACAGGAGTAGAAGGGCTGTAAATAGAAGGGTTATTGAACCCCGTGTGGGGCAGTGGAGGACTAGTTTCTAGTGCCACAATCCCAACTTGTGCTGCAGTTTTTACAGTGGTAGAAGTCATCTGGCAAGACCAGAAGGACCTGGCCTCCACTCACAGCTCCTTAAATTCCCCCACATCATTGTTCAGAAGGTTTAGTTGGATCATAATATTCAATACTGTGACACATTTACATGTCCCGATGGAAAAATTATAACAACGGAAAATCCTTCTGTTTAAATATACTTGCTTTAAATCCAGTTTCTGGATCTTGGTGCCCCTGAAAGCTAGGATTTTCCAAGATCCTTGCCTTTTCAGTCACAGAGTGAACAGGAGTACTTCTCTTGCCTTCAGTATTGGACATAAGTATGTAACAACGTGCAACAGAGATTTAGATGGTACTAAACTGCCCTTATTGTTATCACTCCATCACCACATCATAGTGACAATGTGAGTAAACACTACTGACTGCAATCGTTTTGCAAGCTAAAAGCTGTAAGTATGAAGTACCTTCTCATCTCTTCATCTCTCCCCAACCTGAAAGAAACGGAGAGAGAGGCTATGAGAAGACCTTTTGCATTTTGCCCTTTAAGGAAATACTATTTGTGAAACTATTTCTGCTTCCTGGGTTTCAAACTTTCCCTGAGTTCCAACATCATAAACTGAGGAGAAAGCTAGCAAGGACCGAATTAAAGTGAGTGTGTGTGTATAGAATAAATATATACAATATAAATAAAATGTTTGTCAGGAAAGTGAGAAATGAAGATTATAATGAGATGCTGAGTAGAGTAGAGGTGTGGTCAACAGTTTCCTAGGTTTCAGTTCTTTGGTCCTAATCCAGATGTCCTAAAGTATGTTAATCTTAAACTCTGACACTCATTTCTGAAATGCAGCCCTGAATCAGAGAAACCTATTGACTAAAACTGATTATCTCATTTTAAGCTTAGCAAAGCAACACTCAAAATTTTGACAAGATTCTATGCCTGTGACAGGGTGACAGGACCAGACGGATATGGCTTGCAATGCCCAGGAACAGCCTGAATTAATTGCTTGATTTGCAGGTGGGCTCCCTTGAGCAAGCAATGCTGGATGCACTGGTGTTGGACAGAGTGGATTTTGTGAAATTACTCATAGAGAATGGAATAATCATGCATCATTTTCTCACCATGTCCCAGCTAGAGGAATTGTACAATGTGGTAGAACCAACCTAAGGCAAATTTTCTATATCTATATTCATTGTTTTAGCTCCCACCCATATTATAATGACATGATGATGCACAAGGCAGCCAACATCTGCTGTGGAAATTTTAGAAGTCCACATTGTCTCTTAGCTTTGTCTCTCATATCATGGAACTCATTGTGATTTGCCCACCTAATCTACTTGTACATATTTTATGAAACACAGATTAAGCCCCACACAGTACTGGCTGATTTTTGGTCATTATAATTCCAATATGATAGACATATCAGTTTAGGCAAACTGCACTGGCTGGAAGACAGTACTTGGCAAGTTAGGACCTGTAGGATGGCAATATATGACTCCTGAGAGTATAAGTCCTTATGGTTTCAGAGAAGTCTTGCAAATGTTAATCAAACCCAGACACTAGAAAACAAAAACAAACTTACTGTGATAATATTCTGACTTAAAAGATGAAATCTGGCTATTTCAAGAGGGCTGAGTGATACTACAGTGAAGGACCTCCCAATGTCTTCACAGAATGTTCCAAAAATGATAGTTTTGACTTTTAAAAACTTGTTTGCAAGTTTGATATCTTTGCCCTTAAAACAAACATAAGACTGCACAGGTCCAAATTGCTTCTCAGTTCTCAACTCCAAAGCACATTCCAGCATTCATATCATAATTGCCTACTGGGAGAAACCAAGAAGTTCAAATTCCTAGAGTGGTATGGACAAAAATCTTCAAGCATTGCTGTCCTGGTTTCGGCTAGGACAGAGTTAATTTTCTTCCTAGTAGCTGGTACAGTGCTGTGTTTTGGATTTAGTAGGAAAATAACGTTGATAACACACTGATGCTTTTAGTTGTTGCTAAGTAGTGTTTATACTAAGTCAAGGATTTTTCAGCTTCTCGTGCCCAGCCAGCAAGAAGGCTGGAGGGGCACAAGAAGTTGGGAGGGGACACCGCCAGGACAGCTGACCCAAACTGGCCAAAGAGCTATTCCATACCATATGACATCATGCCCAGTATATAAACAGAGGGAGTTGGCTGGGAGGGGGGATCGCGGCTCGGGAACTAACTGGGCATCAGTCAGCGAGTGGTGAGCAATTGCATTGTGCACCACTTGCTTTGTATAGTTTAATTCTTTTAGTATTACTATTGTCATATTATTATTATCATTATCATTGTTTTTCCTTCCTTTCTGTCTTATTAAACTGTCTTTATCTCAACTCACGAGGTTTTTTTTTCCCTGATTCTCTCCCCCATCCCAGGGGTGGGGGGGCAGTGAGCGAGCGGCTGCATGGTGCTTAGCTGCCGGCTGGGGTTAAACCAGGACAATTGCCTAGCTCTTAGGATTGCTAGTTCTGTCTGTTGGAAAGAGATCGTGTTATAGTGCAGAAGCCTTTTCAAAAAGCTTTGTTTTGCCAATACTTTTCAAAGCCCTGCCATCTTTAGCTGCCACACTGTGGGCTTTTATCCACAGATCTTTCATACTGATAGTGACCAGAAGTTGGTCTTCCAAAAATATCAAATACGAGAATAATTCATTAAATACAGAGGAACAGGTACCTATGCTGCCCTAGAGCCAGAGATCCCCAGCTGATCTTTGATTGGCTTGAACTTTCCCTATCTAAACTAGCACCTATGTATTAAGAAAATAAAGCCTAGGAGCTTTCTTGCTACAGAGGTAATCAGTGTAGTTCTTATACCAAATCCAGTTTTTACAAGGAGTAATTTTGAGGAAATTCTTCAGTTCTACAGCTAAAAGACAACCTTTTAAAACAAATTTATTAAGCAAACCATAGAAATAACCAGTAACTATTAATGCAAGAGTTCCAAAAGACCTTGGCTGTGAAATTCCTAAACTACCAATTGTGATATATGGCATACTTCATCCATAATAGCCTCAGCACCAAATGAATAAAATGGCCAAATACAAAGCACCAAAGTTCAAAATGAGCCCTGAGAGTGATGTGGGAAACTACAGACTGGCAAGTCTGACTTCTGCCATGGCAAATTTGTAAAAAAGCAATAAGGAATATAATCAATAGACACAGGGATCAATTTTATGCCAAGGGAAAGAGTTATCCTGGCTTTTGCAGAGAAATGCCAAGCCTTTTAAATCTATTATAATTTTGGAGGCATCATGCAGGAGAATAAGGATGATTCACTTGATGTACCTGGGTTTTCAAAACCCTTTTGACAATGTTCATTCTCAAAGATTTTTAAAGAAATTAGGCTGTTATGGTGTAAAAGAAGAGGGGCACTTGTGATTTAAAAACTACTTGAAGGATAGAAAACAGAGAGTGGGAATAAATGGTCTGTTTTCACTACAAAAAGAGGTTACTACCAGAGTCATCCAAGAGCCTGTGCTGGGACCATTGCTGTTGCATGTGAAGAATTGCAGGAGAGTCTCATCACACTTAGTGATTAGGGTACATAAAATTAAATGTTGATAAGTGCAGAGTAATGTATGGATGGAAACACTGATTCTCCCCATATGCAGTGATGGTCTCATCTATCACCAGTCACAACCAAGGAGGCTTCCTATGTAAGTCTCTGAAAATATCAGAAACGGTCAAAAAGGACACTGAAAAGAAAGTATTTCTCCATACAACATACAGTTAAAATGGTAGAAGTCATTACCACAGGATGTTTTGCATATCAGGTGGGATCAAAAGAAGATTGCACAAATTCACAGACTGTATGTGCCATTAGTGGCTGTCAGACAGGACAGCCTAGATGCAACCTCTGGTTCAGGGGCTCTCTGTGCCACTGATGGTGGAAGCTGAGACACTAGGCACAGGAAGGCTGACATTCAACCTACTGTTTTTCTTTCCACACTCTCCCAGAGTCTCTGCACGTTGTTCTGGGCTCCTATCTAAAGGCAGGAGCCTAGACCAGTATACAGGATCTTCGTTTTGATCCAGTATGGCAGTTCTTGTGGTTTTCTTACAACTTTTTGTACAAAAAAAGAAATCGGGTGAAATCATGCTCCTGTAATTGATTTTTTAAGAATTGTTAACATTGTATAATTGAAGTGCTCTCAGTTGCCTGATTTTTAAATTACTAAGGTGAGAAAGCCATTTCAGTATTTACATCTTGCATTCTCCTTTATCTGTCCTTTGCAGAGACATGGATCATCCAAAACTTTGTATCACCTAGTAAGGGATGTCAAAAAGGTATGAGTCCGATAGATGGTAGGTTGGAGATAATGTCATGATCACTTTCTGTAGCTAGATGCAGTCTTTGTTTTGCATGAACTTTCAGTCAGAGCCTTCTCCTTCCCTTGCCATTTCAGGTTGCTTTGTTTGTATGTACTGAATATGAACTTTGTGCATACAATGCACAATTAGCAAGTTAATGGGCTTGCTTTCTGTGTGGTTTTATATGCTTTGGTTATAGTGTTTCTGCTAGCAGAATTGTAGGCTTTTATATACCATGTGAATTTCTGCTGTTATCTGTATTTTCCCATACCTGCAACTACCCTCAAAGCTAGTTTCTGTGTTGTTAGTTAACACCTGAGTGTGTAAAATATCAGTTTTCCTTGTGCTGGATCCTAATTCATTGAAACGGTTCCTTGTTCTGTGTTGTGTTGTGTGGTACATTGTAACCATCTCCCTCAGCAGAAGCAAATAAAAAGTAGTAGTGCAACTTTCCTCTGCCCCCTTATCAAGTTAATTTCAAGCATCTTGAATTATAAAGATTATAAAGGAAGGTAGGACAGAAATACTGAAAGATATAGTGACAGGAAGGAGACACCAAATACCTTTAGCAATGTGTTCAGGATTAAAAGTGTTACAGCAGCAGCAATGAATGAAAATCTCTTATTCTCTTAATGGATCAAGCAAGGAGATTGAGTCTGCAACTGATCTCATTAACTTGATTATTCTCCCAAAGTATGTGCAGATGACAACCTTCCACATAAGACAGACCTCAAGGGTAGCATATTTGTGAAAGGTGATTTCTATACATAGGAACAGCTAGAGAAAAGACAGAAAAACAAATGAAGAATTTTTGTAAGAGCACAGATTGGATTTTCGTGGTTTTTTCTATCACTGAGAGCTGGGCAGAACTGAAGGAAAATAGGGGAGGGGAGTGACAATGCTTCAGATATCTTTCTATTGAATAATTGTGACTGTTTTTGGCTAACACAGCTTATGCTAAGGCCTGATGTATGCTGGGAGCAGCACCAGTAGGTCAAAGCAAGAGCACCACGTAGGCAGGACAGGTGGCCAGAAAGAGCTAAAAGGCCATTATGCAGCCATTATCACCTGCAAATTGCTGTCTTCGGCAGCTATTATCTTTTGTCTAGCAGTTTCCTCAGAATCCACTAACTTATGGAAATGGTATAGACCAAACCTCCAAGCTGGAGGATATAAAACATCAGCTTACCCCAAAAAGCTTTTGAAGTGGATCCAGCAGCAGCTGGACTGCTGAAGTTTTCATGCTTCCCGGTGTGATACAGGGGACGCTCGCACCGTGACGAAGGAGGAAGGATGAGCACTCTCACCGTCGGCTAGGTAACTAATTTTTTTTTTTTTTCTCATAAGTGCACGATATTAAGAGTTACGGGTTATAAGTTATGAAACCTTATGACTTGAATGGTGAATAAGTGAATTCACGTGATAGACTAGTCTGGGCAAAAGGGGATTGAGCCCCTCTGTCGTGTTTGTTTGTTGTATTTCTTAATGAGCTCATGAAATAAAGTTTAAATCAAAGAGTACATTGTCCTGTAAATTTGAGAGATCCAAACAGACTGACAATAATGCTATGGAATAATCGGTAATGATGTTTAGGGAGGTTCTGATGTTTTTGTTTCTGTTTAGTATGCTACATGGTATCATCATCATTCACTTATATATACTATATTAAATGACTATCAGAAAGTGTGAAATGTCTACAGAAGAATTTGAAACTGTTCTTATGCATAAAACCCCTTGAATGGAGCAGAGTAAAGCTAGAGTGTATTTAGTCTGGCTGCTTCTCTTTAAGGGCAAGTTAATAGACTTTTTTTTTGTTACTAAATGTGCAGTTATTTATGTGTCTTTTAAATATTTGAAATAAAATTAATCTGTCCTACATTAAAACAGATTCCTTTTCAAACTCCTTCTCTCCCCCAACATCACCTTTCCCCATCCTCCTTTGAAGGCAAAGCAATTTATATGTTGAGTGACTAAATAATAACAATATATTTTCCCAGAGTACCTAATGAAAGATGTATTTTTTTAAAAGAGCTTTTGGAAAAAGAAGGCATGAAAAGAGACAAAAAGATTATCATTACTCATAGGTATGCATTAATGTACATTGGCATTAAACATACTTACATTCATATTAAATTATATTATTTGTTCACAGTGATTGCTAAATGTTAGGTAATAGTGATTTTTCCTTAAATGTATCTTTCTTTCCTCTATCCATAGCTAATGTCTCCAGTAACTCCCACTATGTGGAGTCAATGTGTAGTCTTATTAGAATATAGTTAAGGGCTTTGAAAGCAAACGGCTCAGGGGAGCCCTCCAGTACTTTCATCAGAAAACTGTACCTCTGTGGTTGTATATCTCACTTTGTTAGTGATGAGGAACACCCATGTTTCACTAGGAGAAATGTGACAGCTTTCCATAGCCCTGTCACCCAAATAATCAAATCCCTTACCAGTCAACCAAGCTATAAATCACTCAGCAGATCTGACACCAGTTTAAATGAAAACACCTCCTTGGAAATAACTTCTTAGTGGGCATCGTTATTTGACAGTTAAGTGGCTCACCATGCATGAAAACTAGACCACACTGCTAGGTTTTGAGTTTATATATATTTTGAAGCCAGATACCTAAACTCTCAGATTTAATTACAGTATCACAAAGCATAAATATAAAAAATATAGTATGTCACCTTGAGACAGCCCTTAAAGGATATACATACTGTCTGCTTTCTATGCATGCATCCTTTTTTTTTTTTTTTAAAAACTTACCCTATGCAAAAGGGTATATGCTAGAGACAGTTATTTATTTCTTAATTGTTGTGAATTATGAAACAGAAAATGTCTGCTTACAAATCATACATGGAATCATAATTTAATTTACTACCATTGTCTTGCATATCTATATGAGTCTATGGAAGGTTTCTTTTTGGTTTGAAATACTACCCTGACTCCTTAGCAAGGCAAAGGATTTGTGCAACAGAAGTCACACTGTCACAGTCCTCTTCATGGCAACTCTAACACATGCACACACATATATATATATGACTATAATTCTTTTTTTTTGTTTTGTTTCCAAATAACGTTATGAAGACTTCACTCTGGGCAGCAAATTGCAGAGGCCTGGAGGAGCACTTTAAAAGAATTTACAGTAATCAGAGGGCTTAAATTCTGTATGTATAGATTAACAAATTACTTCTTAATTGCTGTACTTTAGAGCAGTGGTCTCCAAAGTGGTGTGTGTGCATCCCAGGGGGTGCCCAAGAAGAAAATGGCAGAGCTGACACTTCTACTCCTAGTAAGAGCTCTTCATCAGCCACATCATGAGGTAAAAACAAAGACGATCTAATCAGATCTGACAAGAACTTGGTCAAAAAATTTTGAAACTATCAAAAAGACTATTTGAAATATGGATTTACATCCACTATTGTTATTGATGAACCTCGTCCGAAGTGTATATTGTGCCTTGAGATATTAGCTAATGATAGTATGAAGCCATCACAATTAGCAAGACATCTAAAAGCTAGGCACACAGAACATGAAAACAAACCTCTACAGTTTTTTCAGTGATGTTTCAAGTTATGTGATACTCAAGCCAGTACTTCACAAAGTTTCACTAAACTTAATGATAAATGTTTAGAAGCGTCTTTTGAGGTTTCTTACTTAATAGTGAAAGACAAAAAGCCACATGCCATTGAGAAAACACTTGTGCTTCCTGCCATGATAAAGATGGCTGAAATAACGCATGGAAAACAATATGACAAAAACCTAAAATGTGTTCCTTTGTCAGCAAATACTGTTAGAAGATGCATAGAAAACATTGCTGAAGACATGAAGAAACAAGTATTTGAATAAATCATGCAGTGTAGGAGGCTTGGTATTTGGTGGATTGAGCTTGTCTGGCTGACAAACCCCACCCAGCTGCTCTCTCACTCCCCCTCCTAAGCAAGACGGGGAGAAAATAAGATGAAAAAGCTCGAGGGTCAGG
Source organism: Gymnogyps californianus (assembly GCF_018139145.2). Lineage (NCBI taxonomy): Eukaryota > Metazoa > Chordata > Aves > Accipitriformes > Cathartidae > Gymnogyps > Gymnogyps californianus. Next base: position 134,468 of record NW_026114468.1, on the reverse strand, counting down.
ATAAAGACAGGGCGATCACTTACCGATGACCATCATGGGCAAAAGAGTCACAGAATCATAGAACAGCCAGGGTTGGAAGGGACCTCAGAAGATCGTCTGGTCCAACCTTTCGTGGGAAAAGGAGCCTAGATAATCTCATCTAGCACCCTGTCCAATCACATCTTGAAAACCTCCAGTGATGGGGATTCTGCCACGTCCCTGGGGAGGTTGTCCCAGTGATTGATTGTTCTCACTGTAAAAAAAAAAAAAAAAAAAAAAAAAAAAAAAAAAAAAAAAAATCATCTTTCTTACATCAAGATGAAACCTCTCCTGGTACAACTTGTACCCATTGCTCCTTGTCAACTCCATGTGGCTCCTTGTGAAGAGAGAGCCTCCATACCTTTGTAGCAGCCCTTTAAGTACTGTGTCCTGGTTTCGGCTGGGACAGAGTTAACTCTCTTCTTAGTAGCTGGTACAGTGCTGTGTTTTGGATTTAGTGTGAGAATAATGTTGATAACACTCTGATGTTTTAGTTGTTGCTAAGTAGTGCTTATCTTAAGCCAAGGATTTTTCAGTTTCCCATGCTCTGCCAGCAAGCAGGTGTGCAAGAAGCTGGGAGGGAGCAGAGCCAGGGCAGCTGACCTGAACTAGCCAAAGGGGTATTCCATACCATGGAATGTCATGCCCAGTATATAAACAGGGGGGAGTTGGCCAGGAGGGGCGGATCGCTGCTGGGGCATCGGTCAGTGGGTGGCAAGCAATTGCATTGTGCATCACTGGTTTTTTCCTTGGCTTTTTTTTTGTTATATTCCTTTTCATTACAATTATTATTGTTATTATTATATTTTCTTATTGCTGTTAGTATTATATTTTATTTTACTTTAGTTATTAAACTGTTCTTATCTCAACCCACGAGTTTTACTTTTTTCCGATTCTCCTCCCCATCCCACTGGGAGCAGGGGGAGGAGTGAGCGAGCGGCTGCATGGTGCTTAGTTGCTGGCTGGGGTTAAACCACGACAGTCCTTCTTGGCACCCAATGTGGGGCGTAAAGGGTTGAGATAATGACAGATCTGACCAGAGCATATTAAAATGAATTTGTTATAAGCATCCATTGTATTAGTTTAGTAGTCGCTGGTCACAATGTTGATTTGTTGGCTCTTAGAGTTGTGGCGTTCGTTCTTAGAGTTTTGTTATGTATCACCTCACTTGCCGTATGTAGTCCCTGTGCTGCTGCTTATCACCCATAAGGTGAGGTGGATTAAGGTTTTCGCTTTGCTGTACTATGTAACACTGGTTTGTGGTACGATAAAATTATCAGTTGTGGGACTAATCCGGTATTTGTACTCAGCATTGCCGTTATCTCCGTACTTCGGGAGCCATCTATCTGAAACTATTAATAATTACACCCTTTACCTTTTCTCCTCGGAGAGCCAATCTATGGGGGAGACACCTTCCTTCACCTTCCCCTCCACCTCCAGGCTAATTACAGCAGTGTTTGAGAATTTTGAAAATTTTGAATATCCTTGGAATGTTGAAACTAACATGGTCCTATTGCTAGGAACCAGCTTGTTCCTGAATGTGGTTCAGGTCTTGTTTAGGGTTAAACACCTATTTAAGAGGATCCCCCAGAGATCTGCCCCAAGGCTGGAGAGTTATGAGTGGCAGGGTGTGTGGGGTAGCATGGGTAAATGCCTAGGACGGTGGGCACCTCCAGTGTTTTGGAACTTCACCCTTGAACAAGTGCAGAATCCTGAAAAACTAGGAGAACATTTGGCAAAAGTATGCTGTCACCCCGACAACTCCAGGGAGACACAAATCACTGCAATGTGCTGGGGCCTGGCCCATGCCTACCGAGCCCTGTTCAACACTGTTCAGTACCCTCAAGGGGAAGAGAAGGTCTCTGGATCTGACAACAAAATGACAGCCCCTGCAGCCCCTCCAACCCCTGTGACAGGCACTACGGTTACTGCAACCCCTGTGACAGGCACTGCAGCTGAACCAGAGAAACAACCCATGCCAGTATCAGTTGCCCCTGTACAGAAGAAGAAATACTCAAAAAAGACAGCTTGCTTAGCGAAGGATGAAGGTGAACCAGGGTCATCACGAGAACAGGAGGAAGAGGCAGAACCGGAGATAAAAACCCGATCCCTATCCCCGAGTGAGCTGCGAGATATGCAAAAAGACTTCAGCCATCATCCAGGCGAGCACATTATCACCTGGCTGCTCCAATGCTGGGATAATGGGGCTGGTAGCTTGGAATTAGAGGGTAAGGAGGCCAAGCAATTGGGATCCCTTTCTAGGGAAGGTGGCATTGACAAGGCAATTGGAAAAAAGACACAAGCCCTCAGCCTCTGGAGGCGACTTCTATCAGGCGTGAGGGAAAGGTATCCCTTCAAGGAAGATGTTGTATGTCACCCAGGCAAGTGGACCACCATGGAGAGAGGTATCCAGTACCTGAGGGAATTAGCCGTGTGGGAGATGGTTTATTATGACCCGGATGATGGGCAGTTACCCACGGATCCAGATGAAGTCCAATGTGCACGACCCATGTGGTGGAAGTTTACATGGAGTGCACCATCATCGTATGCCAACTCATTGGCAGTAATGGACTGGAAAGATGAAGAGGGACCAACAGTGGATGAATTGGCTCGCCGATTCCGGCAATATGAAGAAAGTCTCACTTCCTCCCTTGTCGCAGCTGTGGAGGAACTGCCAGACATACTAGCCGAGAAACTGTCCCAAGAGTTCCAGCGATTTGAGGATAAGTTCTGCCTCCCACCTGCACAGACCAATATCTCGGCTATTAGGAATAAGTGTCCCTCTGCTCAAGAGAGAGGAGAGAGAAGGTACACACCACGGGGTACCCTGTGGTTTTACCTGCTTGACCCCAGAGAGGATATGAGGAAGTGGGATGGAAAACCTACCTCGGTCCTAGATGCACAGGTATGTGAATTGCAAGGAAAAAAAAAACCACAAATGGGGGTTCTTCCAGGAAAATTGCTGCTTCAGCCTTCAGTGAGCACTGTATGCAGTGTGGCAGACAGAGTGGAAGGGCTGATCTTACTCCTGACCCTATGAGAAGGAATTCTAATACATTTTTACAAAGAGTGAGTGGAGAATCCTATGACCAGGACTAGAGGGGCCCTGCCTCCAGCCAGGTGGAGGAAAGGGACAACTGGGTTTACTGGACTGTGTGGATCCAATGGCCTGGCACATCAGACCCACAGGTCTCTCTAGTACATACTGGTTGCACAGTGTACTCTAATGCCATCAAGTTATAAAGGGGCAGAACCCATTTGTATTTCTGGGGTGACAGGGGGATCCCAACAGCTAACTGTATTGGAGGCTGAAATAAGCCTAATGGGGAATGGGTAGCAAAAACACCCCATTGTGACTGGCCCGGAGGCTCCATGCATCCTTGGCATAGACTATCTCAGGAGGGGGTATTTCAAGGACCCAAAGGGGTATTGGTGGGCCTTTGGTATAGCTGCCTTGGAGATGGAGGAAATTGAAGAGCTTTCCTCTTTCCCTGGTATCTTGGAGGACCCTTCTGTTGTGGGGTTGCTGAGGGTTGAAAAACAACAGGTGCCAATTGCTACCACAAGGGTGCACTGGCGGCAATATCGCACCAACCGAGACTCCCTGATTCCCATCCATATGCTGATTCGTTGACTGGAGAGCCAAGGAGTGATCAGCAGGACTTGCTCACCCTTTAACAGCCCCATTTGGCCAGTGCGAAAGTCTAATGGAGAATGGAGACTAACAGTAGACTATCGTGGCCTGAATGAAGTCACGCCACCGCTGAGTGCTGCTGTGCCAGACATGCTAGAACTTCAATATGAACTGGAGTCAAAGGCAGCCAAGTGGTACGCCACAAGTGATATTGCTAATGCATTTTTCTCCATCCCTTTGGCAGCAGAGTGCTGGCCACAGTTTGCTTTCACTTGGAGGGGCGTCCAGTACACCTGGAATCGACTGCCCCAGGGGTGGAAACACAGCCCCACCATTTGCCATGGACTAATCCAGAATGCACTAGAAAAAGGTGGAGCTCCAGAACACCTGCAGTACATTGATGACATCATCGTATGGGGCAACACAACAGAAGAAGTTTTTGAGAAAGGGGAGAAAATAATCCAAATCCTTCTGAAGGCTGGTTTTGCCATAAAACAGAGTAAGGTGAAGGGACCCACACAGGAGATTCAGTTTTTAGGAATAAAATGGCAAGACGTATGTCGTCACATCCCAATGGATGTGATCAACAAAATAGCAGCTATGTCTCCACCAACTAGTAAACAGAAAACGCAAGCTTTCTTAGGCATTGTGGGGTTTTGGAGAATGCATATTCCAAATTATAGTCTGATTGTAAGCCCTCTCTATCAAGTGACCCGGAAGAAGAACAATTTTAAATGGGGCCCTGAGCAGCAGCAAGCCTTTGAACAGATTAAACGGGAGACAGTTCATGCAGAGTCTCTGGCAGAAAGCACCAAGGGAGACCCGAGGTCGACCCCTAGGGTTTTGGAGTTGGGGACACAGAGGATCTGAGACTCACTATACTCCAACTGAAAAGTAGAGTAAGAAGTAAAAAAAGAGTTCAAGCTGCCTCGGGAGTGGTTGGTAATGAAACACAGCTATTACCACGCTGACTGCCAGTGCTAGGCTGGATGTTCAAAGGGAAGGTCCCTTCTACACATCATGCAACTGATGCTACATGGAGTAAGTGGGTTGCACTGATCACACAACGAAGTCGAATAGGAAACCCCAGTCGCCCAGGAATTCTGGAAGTGATCACGGACTGGCCAGAAGGCAAAGATTTTGGAATATCGCCAGAGGAGGAGGTGATGTGTGCTGAAGAGGCCCCACTGTATAATAAACTGCCAGAAAAGGAGAGGCAATATGCCCTGTTCACTGATGGGTCCTGTCGCATTGTAGGAAAGCATCGGAGGTGGAAGGCGGCTGTATGGAGTCCTATACGACAAGTTGCAGAAACTGCAGAAGGAGAAGGTGAATCAAGTCAGTTTGCAGAGGTGAAAGCCATCCAGCTGGCTTTAGACATTGCTGAACGAGAAAAATGGCCAATACTTAATCTCTATACTGACTCATGGATGGTGGCCAATGCTCTGTGGGGGTGGTTGCAGCAATGGAAGCAGAGCAACTGGCAGCGCAGAGGTAAACCCATCTGGGCTGCCCCATTGTGGCAAGATATTGCTGCCCAGCTAGAGAACTTGGCTGTAAGAGTATGTCATGTAGATGCCCACGTACCCAAGAGCTGGGCCACTGAAGAACATCAAAACAATCAACAGGTAGACAAGGCTGCTAGGATTGAAGTGGCACAGGTGGATCTGGATTGGCAGCATAAAGGTGAATTATTTTTAGCTCGGTGGGCCCATGACACCTCAGGCCATCAGGGAAGAGATGCAACATATAGATGGGCTCGTGATCGAGGGGTGGACCTGACAATGGACACTATTGCACAGGTCATCCATGAATGTGAAACATGCGCTGCAATTAAGCAAGCCAAGCGGTTAAAGCCTCTTTGGTATGGGGGACGATGGCTGAAATATAAATATGGGGAGGCCTGGCAGATTGACTATATCACACTCCCACAAACCTGCCAAGGCAAGCGCCATGTGCTTACAATGGTGGAAGCAACCACCGGATGGCTGGAAACATATCCCGTGCCCCATGCCACTGCCTGGAACACCCCAGAAAGAATTGAGTCAGACAACGGGACTCATTTCCGAAACAATCTTATAGACACCTGGGCCAAAGAGCACGGCATTGAGTGGGTGTATCACATCCCCTATCATGCACCAGTCTCTGGGAAAATCGAGCGATACAATGGATTGTTAAAGACTACATTGAGAGCAATGGGTGGTGGGTCCTTCAAACATTGGGATACACATCTAGTAAAGGCCACCTGGTTAGGCAACACTAGAGGATCTGTCAATCGAGCTGGCCCTGCCCAATCAGAACTTTTACGTACTGTAGAAGGGGATAAAGTTCCTGTAGTGCACATAAAAAATATGCTAGGGAAAGACAGTCTGGGTTACTCCTGCCTCAGGCAAAGGCAAACCCATTTGTGGGACTGCTTTTGCTCAAGGGCCTGGGTGCCCTTGGTGGGTGATGCGGAAGGATGGGGAAGTCTGATGTGTGCCTCAAGGGGATTTGATTTTAGGTGAGAACAGCCAATAGATTAAATTGTATGCTATTAATTGCTATATAATCCTGCCACTGTATGTCATCATTATTATAATTGTTATATGCTATAGCAATGGTATTACAGTACGAATTACTTAGATTAATGAGGAATGAACTTTGACAAAACTGAGTGAAGTGCAGTAGTGATGGAACCAGGACTGACTGCAGCATGCAACAATCCAACACTACACACCATCCTTCTGCTGCGCCCAATGTCACCCGCCCTCCACACCACACAGAAGCCCAATCCTGTTCTACCGACTGAGCAGACTTTGCACCATCCCTCCTGCCCAGACAGACTGTTATGACAGATGGAGCCCAAAGTCATGGACTGAATGAACTCAACAGACATTTGATAGAGATGGCCCATGGACCACAGGAATGATATCTGTGTGTATATATTAAAAGACAGGAAAAGTGATGGTGATTAATTGGAAATGTATCAGAAAATGTGGGATCTGGGCATGATGTAAATGGTATAGAATAAGGAGTGGTTTAACCCCAGCCAGCAACTAAGCACCATGCAGCCGCTCGCTCACTCCTCCCCCTGCTCCCAGTGGGATGGGGAGGAGAATCAGGTAAAAAGTAAAACTCGTGGGTTGAGATAAGAACATTTTAATAACTAAAGTAAAATAAAATATAATACTAACAACAATAATAATAAAATATAATAATATCAATAATAATTGTAATGAAAATGAATATAACAAGAAAAAAATAGAAAAAAAAATAAAACCCAAGGTAAAAAACAGTGATGCACAATGCAATTGCTCAGCACCTGCTGACCGATGCCCCAGCAGTGATCCGCCCCTCCCGGCCAACTCCCCCCTGTTTATATACTGGGCATGATGTTCCATGGTATGAAATACCCCTTTGGCTAGTTCGGGTCAGCTGTCCTGGCTATGCTCCCTCCCAGCTTCTTGCACACCTGCTTGCTGGCAGAGCATGGGAAACTGAAAAATCCTTAACTTAGCATAAGCGCTGCTTAGCAACAACTAAAACATCAGCATGTTATCAACATTATTCTTACACTAAATCCAAAACACAGCACTGTACCAGCTACTAAGAAGAAAATTAACTCTATCCCAGCCGAAACCAGGACAGTGATAACTTTTAACTAATTGCAAAGGAGAGAGGTTTTTTTAAGGTAACAGGAAGTGTTCAATACCTTGAGACCCTCAAAAAGGTTTGCTATAATAGGGATGGTATGTTTAAAATGTAATCATCATGATTAAAACTGTGATCTTTCTATATTTTTCTCTATATCCACATGTTCTTTTATCTTCCTTGTCCAAGTGTGTCCTTGTGAGACAGCCTCTGTCCCTTGGCCACATTACATGTACATAATATGGCAGGGGTGTTAATAGCTTACATAGTAGTAAATGCATACAAAAGGGACTGAGTGGTATTTGCTGCCAGATGTATAAGTTCTAACATCTTGGCTTTTTCTTTTTACGTTTCAACAGAAATGTTGCATTAAAGCATCGTTTTGCTTGTATGAGCTAAAGAAAATTACTGAGTTTACAGAGGCACATGCATGTGTCCCTGGTATTTGAGTATCTGCACATGTACCTAACTTACATGCTCATTTATGTAGCTATCCAGCCTTTGTTGTGTAAATCATGGCTACTTCTAGGGTTTAAGATTTATTTTTAAAAATCAAGGTGAAATTACCATTGAGACTGACATTCAGTAAAAACAAGCAAAAAGAATATTAATTTTTCTAAATATAAATATTACTGTTGTCTGATTTATATGTGGACAATAATCAGTAAGCCCAAATAGCTTCTACATTGTTGTTTGGCTTACCAAGGTCCATAAAGTGAAAGACACAGCCACCCTTTTTCCTGATAGTTATAGGAAAAGGGAATGTACATGAATGCATGGACTACGATCCCTCCTTGATATTACATTGTCACAAGCCCAGTGGTTCTAAGCAGATAATGTCAAATCGATAACATTGGAATGCAAAATATACATCCTGTTAGACTCCCTGCCCACCAGTGGGACCAGAGAACCAGTGTCTTCAGTACACTAGCTTTCAACTCCAAACTCATAGTGGTAAATTACAAAGAAAGAACAGTTTAGTTAAAAAGAGATAGAGGGAAACCACAAAAGGATTTTGAAGTTCTGTGTCTTCCTTCAAGGAACCCAACAGGATGTTTATGGGAGGACTTTTGCAGAGCTCCAGAGTAGAGCAGAGAAAACACTCAGCAGTTCTTGCTGGAGTTTACTGGAAAAGGACAGCAGGACAAGGGAAAAGACCAAAGAGAAAACACTGCATTATCATCCCCACCTGGACCATGTCCCTCCATCAAGGAATGTGATTACCACTGGCGCTTAAACAATCCATAGCCTATAAAACTTTTAAAAACCCAACTACCCTCCTGTTCTGCTGTGTTTTTCACAGGTGCCGTGGACAAAAAGTTTCAGAGCTGTGATGCCAGCAAAGGCAGTCTGAAAACTGATTTAATAATAAACAGATTGTCCATGAATAAACAAAGTTTTAGTAGTCAGTGTTATAGAGGACTGATAGGGGCCCAGCTTCAGCAGCAATATAAATAGTGGTTTATTTTTTTCCTGGGATCACTGCAGAAAGGAAATGGTTGAAAGCAGCAAAATAATATAATTTCCATCCCTTTAGCATCCTCACATATGTACAATGAAAAAGCCTCATTCCACTTTTGTATTCTATGGAAAACAAATGCAGAAAAATCACTAGCCTGTAGGCTCAGCATCCACTCAGAGGGGGTTGAATTTAGCTACCAGAATACTCTGAAAGTGTGGGCATCTGTTAAAGTAGGAAAGTTGTTTTATTGAATGCCTTCCTGTTATTTGATTTTCATACCTCATCCAACTTTCCATGCACTCAGCAACTCTGGCACATTCATTTTGCCCACTGTTGTGGTTTAACCCCAGCCGGCAGCTAAGCACCACGCAGCCGCTCGCTCACTGCCCCCCCACCCCTGGGATGGGGGAGAGAATCAGGAAAAAAAAACTCGTGAGTTGAGATAAAGACAGTTTAATAGGACAGAAAGGAATGAAAAACAATGATAATGATAATAATAATATGACAATAGCAATACTAAAAGAATTAGACTATACAAAGCAAGTGGTGCACAATGCAATTGCTCACCACTCGTTGACCGATGCCCAGTTAGTTCCGGAGCCACGATCCCCCCTCCCAGCCAGCTCCCCCAGTTTATATACTGGGCATGATGTCATATGGTATGGAATAGCTCTTTGGCCAGTTTGGGTCAGCTGTCCTGGCGGTGTCCCCTCCCAGCTTCTTGTGCCCCTCCAGCCTTCTTGCTGGCTGGCCATGAGAAGCTGAAAAATCCTTGACTTAGTATAAACACTACTTAGCAACAACTAAAAACATCAGTGTGTTATCAACATTCTTTTCCTACTGAATCCAAAACACAGCACTATACCAGCTACTAGGAAGAAAATTAACTCTGTCCTAGCCGAAACCAGGACACCCACACATGCAAGGCCCAAGTGGTTTGATTTACATAAATTTGCCTCTTGCATCTGTTTTCTGGCCAACTTATCCCCTTTCGTAATGTCCAACCCATTTATATCATGCACAGACTTCCCTGGGAATTGCAACTGCTCGCTCCAGGCTGCAATGGACTCCCTTGTGTATTTTTTGTTTAAATCACATTCCCTTTTAGCTCTTTTTCATTTTATGGTCTTGCAAGTACAATTCAGCACTGTGGATGGGATCAAGCTGTTTACACATATTTTTACAAAGTAAGCCCAACATAGCTACTGGATTCCTCAACAGACCATACTTAATGCAATCTATAGCCTGAGATTTTATACTGAGCTTTTACTGTGAGCAAGTTTTAGACTCGGGAGGCAACAGATGAATCTTTCCAGCCTTCCTATGTTAAGGAACTTTCTCTTCACCTGACTCTATGTTGCATCCAACAAAATAGCTGTAATAATAAGTGTTACCTCTGGGCCCTGTGAACAAGTATTCAAGTGAAATTAAAAGAGGGGCAGGAATAGGCTTGAGAGATTTAAAAGCAATGGTCTAAAGCAAAGGTGAAGAGATGAGGAGGAAGAAGCTGAATGGCTGAGCTTATTATTTTCTACAAATTTCAGTAACAGAATGTGCTTATCATAATGTGCTTTTCTGAGCTCTACACAATTATAGAATTATACCCTTTCTATTTGGGAATGAAATGAAATCACTGTGGCATGACAAGAGACTCAGAGGCATATCAGCTCCCTTCCTGTGCAGGAAGGTCTAAATTTTCTTACTTTTCCTGTAATCAAAAGTAGGCAATGGAGCCAGCTTGTTTATAAAGCTGCACCAACAGATCCTTGTTTTATCACTTTTTTAAATAGGTAACTAAAAATTTATTTGGAATGACTGAAATGGCTATAACCTTGTTAAAATAACAATTGTAATGCAACCCCACAGGCCAAAGGGCCTGATAAACTGCCCATTAGAATCAGTGGAAAGTCACCTATCTATTTCACTGGATTTCAGACAAGCTACTGAGGTTTTATAAAGACATCCATTTGAAGGAGTGAAAAGCTAGTATACTGCTTGAATGGAGGACAACACTGAATTTTTTCTTTCTTGCAATGTGAGTTCAAGCCTGTGTGATTCCTGATCAAAAATATTGGAAGCTTTTAAGAAATTATCTTAAATTACCACAAAATACTCATTATGTTTATTTGCTTGCATGACATTTTATATAGGTATTCTATTCTATTACATTACATTATATCATATTACATATTTCTATCTGAAAACAGTTTCATCAGCGAAGGAAAGAAAATCCATGTTTCATCTCCAATTTATCCAAATTTCTTCTCTAAAAGCAGTAAGAGCTAAGTGCAATTATGCAGCTTCCCCATTTTTTATTTTATTCACATTTTCTTGGAGGAAAGGAAGGAAGTTGCATTTAACATAAGGAACAACAGGTGACAGAATAGCCTGTTATTGCAACATAAGGGACACCATAGTGGTAATCAGTGAGAAAGGAAAGCTATGATACTGGCTGAACTAGAAATCAGCCTGGTGGGGGAGTCTTGCATTTAATTAACTTTTTAAAAGTTTTTTTTTTACTGTTGGGTGATGGGGATACCCTCCCAGGTATCCATGATGAGTTCTTTGGTATATCTGGGATATAAAAATTCAGTTCCTTTTTTCATCCATTTTTAGACCTAAATGCTTTTTAGCTAATTTCATACTGAGTATCAAGTCTAATAACATTGGGTTAGACCTTCAGCTCCTCCACCTCATGAGGATCTAATCCATTGTAATTTCTTTTCTTCATGACCCACTCATTGCCACCACCCTTATGCTAAACCATGTGATGCAATTCTTGGGGGACAGTAGATCCATTCTTAGAATTTTGCTTTATTTATTTATTGGAAGGCAAGAGTGTGCTCACATCAGTGCAAATAGAATGATAGTCAGTATTCTATATACTATCACCTCAGGATTCATTTGGCTGGTGATCGGGAAAATGCCAATTTTCTATTTAAATTAAACCTCCTGGTGTAACCTGGTGCATTATGTCAAAGGAGATGGGTGGTCATGCAAAATGATGCAGTATATGATGAATGGAACAAACTAAGAATCACAAACAATGTCTCTTTAACAAACAGTGGCATACAACTAATGTACATAATTTCTACCTAAACATGCATAAGTCTTGGCAACATTTTCAAGTGAGTATCTCTTCCAGTGGTAGACAGCATCCGTTAAATCTATATTCAAGGTATTCCTTTTCATCCCATGTACTGCCTTAGGAGAGAACAGTGTTTTCATGATTTATCTTCTGCTTGTTCAGTACGGACAAAGTTTGAATGGAAAGAAGGTGTTGATTTTTCCTGATTTAGGATATTTAGGATAATAAATGTATCTGTATCCCCTTATAAATCTCTCTCTCTCATGTCAGATATTTCAGCAGTACCATTGTATTGGGTTTACATGGCAAGGTTGGGGGGGGAGGGGGAGGGGGCTGCAGGGGTGGCTTCTGTGAGAAGACACCAGAAGCTGCCCCCATGTCGGATGGAGCCAGTTCCAGCCAGCTCCAAGACGGACCCGCTGCTGGCCAAAGCTGAGCCAATCAGCGACGGTGGTAGCACCTCTGTGATAACATATTTAAGAAAGGGTAAAAAATGCTGCGCAACAGCAGCTGGGAGAGAGGAGTGAGAATATGTGAGATAAACAGCCCTGCAGACACCAAGGTCACTGAAGAAGGAGGGGGAGGAGGTGCTACAGGTGCCAGAGCAGAGATTCCCCTGCAGCCGTTGAAGTCCATGGTGACGCAGGTTGTCCCCCTGCAGCCCATGGAGGACCCCACCGCTGGAGCAGGTGGATGTGCCCTAAAGGAAGCTGCAGCCTGTGGAGAGCCCATGCAGGAACAGGCTCCTGGCAGGACCTGTGACCCTGTGGGTGACCCACACTGGAGCAGTCTGTTCCTGAAGGACTGTACTGTAGGGATTGATTCACGGACTCTGGTGCGGGTAAAGCCAAAGACCTTTATTGCTTATAAGTTTGTGCTTATATAGATTCATTAGCTGTCCACGCGCTCTGGCTTGTTCCTTGATTAGTTAATACTTTCTGTTCACGCGCCGTGGCTAAGCTTCTGATTGGTGCTGTCGAGCAAGACACACATCTTCTGGCTTCGGTCCCATATCTGTGTTCCAAATTATTTCAGTCTTCAGCTTTCTTTTCTGCGCGCTTGCTTCATCACTTACTCCCTCATTCTATGTCTTTCAAGGCTATGTCGAATTGTTCAAGGTCGCTCACAACACTCCCTGTGAATCCCACAATTCCCCCTTTTTGTTTTTCTACCAAAAATGCAGTGTTTACCATCCTCTGCAGGGCCCTTTGCAGACAGGACAGCAAACATGGCGTGATGAGAAGGAGGCCACAAATAGCACACAATAAAATTAGCCCAATCTTTATCAAAACTTTAAGCCAACCACTGATTCCCCAGCCACTAAAAAGACTTTCTATCCAACCCCATCCATCATCAACTTGCAGCTTTTTAACTCCCTCTTTCAATTGTTGAATGCTACGGTGATACCGGTCTGTATGACAACAAAAATAGCGGATTGAATAGATCTCACTTATACTATTGATCCTCTTACAGCGAATACACAATGATGCTAAAATACGATTCAGATAAATGCGTTGATTACCATTAAAATAAATCAAATACTTTCTACAAAATATACAATGTGCAATAATATATCCACAGCAGCGCTTACAGACTAGACATATAGACACCTGCGGCCTAGCGAGGCCTGATACACAACTCCTTACTGTCCCAAGCAAGTCATTTCCCATCAAAACAGTTTGCGCTGTCACTCAAAATGTCTTCTGATGTCTCGGCAGAGTCTTCAGGGTCTTTTGTGGTTGTCTGTTGTTTGCCTGGCGCCTGCAGCTTTGTGAGCGCTGGCCGTACACACCGAGCTGGAACCCAGCAGGGCCCATGATCTGTCAAAACACAAGCATATCCTCTTCCCCATGTTATTAATGTAAATGGCCTTTCGCTCCGCAACAAAAGCACTTGCTGTTTGTGACATTCACTGCCGCTGCAAAGGCCCCAGCAAGGGCTTCAGTTTGGTGTGAGATAGATAGAGCCAACTCTGTTGCAGACCTCGATCATCTGTATTATACCGGCCCCTTGTGGTAGGGTTTGTAATACTCGCTTACAGTCTACATTAGCGTTTTCAACCGCTAGCTTAAGTAATAGGGCTTCTTTTGCCTCGGCATTATCAATCTGCTTATCGAGAGCGTCTCTCAAGCGATCAATAAATTGCATGTAAGGCTCGTTCGTTTGTTGCATAATACGGGTAAATGATTTTTCTGCTTTCCCTGTCTCTGGTACTTTAACCATGGCTTGATATGCTAATTGGGCAGTCAAACGCAAAGTCGCGGGGTCAAGTCGTGCCTGTAATAGCGGATCGTTTAACAGTGGCCGCCGTAGCAGCTGGGGTAAGCCTGCTCCATGTAATGGATCATTCAGCTGCTTTTCTAAACTTGCAAGTGCTTCCTGGGCACACAGATCCTGCCACCATTGTGCAAATAACAGTTTCTGAGTTGGTGTTAAAATCATGGCGGCTAATTGGCATATATCATAAGGAGTAAGCAATTGTCCTGTAAAAACATTTTCTAACAGACTCTGAGAAAAGGGGGCAGAAAGTCCATAGCTCACAACGGTTTTTCGCAACTCCTTGATTAAGTCCCAATGGAACGGTTGCCGCTCATTTGGTCCTTGATCCCGCACCAGGACAGGAAAGGACCAACTCACTGCCTCAAGGTCGCCTGTCTTAATCGCCTCCTCCCTTAGCTTTGCCCACCGATCTTTAGGATCAAAGTCCATGCTGTCCGATGTCGTTTCTTTTGGCAGGGCGGAAGGGATGGCTACAGATGCTGGCGTAAAACCAGGCAATTGTCCAGATGCATCCACAAGCTTACACTGCTCACCCTCCGGAGGTATTGAGGCAGTCTGTAAATCTTGGGATTTAGGTCTGACAGTGGAAGCAGTTTTTTCTCCCCCTACGCTCACTGTCGTTTCTTCGGGGGGGGTCTGGGGAGCTATAGCACTCGCAGCGGCAGCTTTTTTATCTGCCTTAATCTGCCGTAAATTATCTGTCACTACACGCCAAGTGGTCATAATTTGAGCTGCCGTAAGGTCACCTCATGAGGCTGCTTCCCAGATTAGCGTGCCGGCTTTCTCCCAATTATCTACATCAAATACTTCATGCAACTGTGTGGGAGCTCCGTGCGTTTTAAGCCACATTAACAACATTTTCATAGTCTGTTCCTCATATTTGATTCCCTGCTTAGCTAACAATTGCAATAACAGCCGCAAAATGGATGCTTCTTCTACAGACATGTGCGCCCCCATTTTAAAAAATGCTCCAGTTGCTCACCTTTATTTGGTGATTGAGACCCGGGTCGTTCAGCTCCTCCGCTGATGAATTCGTCCAACTGGAGTCCCTACCGACGTACGTTCCATGCTGTAGTCTTGCCCCACGTTGGGTGCCATTTGTAGGGATTGATTCACGGACTCTGGTGCAGGTAAAGCCAAAGACCTTTATTGCTTATAAGTTTGTGCTTATATAGATTCATTTGCTGTCCACGCGCTCAGGCTTGTTCCATGATTAGTTAATACTTTCTGTTCACGCGCCGTGGCTAAGCTTCTGATTGGTGCTGTCGAGCAAGACACACGTCTTCTGGCTTCGGTCCCATATCTGTGTTCCAAGTTATTTCAGTCTTCAGCTTTCTTTTCTGCGCACTTGCTTCATCACTTACTCCCTCATTCTATGTCTTTCAAGGCTATGTCGAATTGTTCAAGGTCGCTCGCAACACTCCCTGTGAATCCCACACTGTACCCCATGGAAAGGACCCATGCTGGAGCAGTTCTTGAAGAACTGTATCCCGTGGGAGAGACCCCATGCTGGAGCAGGGGAAGAGTTTGAGGAGGAAGGAGCAGCAGAGATGAAGCATTATGAACTGACAACAACCTCCATTCCCCATTCCCCTGCACCACTCAGGGGGAGGAGGTAGAAGAGTTGGGAGTAAATTTGAGCCTGGGAAGAAGGGGTGGGGGAAGGTGTTTTTAGTTTTGTTTTGTTTCTCACTGTCCTACTCTATTTTTAATTGGCAATAAATTAAATTAATTCCCCCAAGTCGAGTCTGTTTTGCCTGTGACGGTAATTGGTGAGTGATCTCCCCGTCCTTATCTTGACCCACAAGCTTTTTCATCTTATTTTCTTCCTCTGTCCTGCTGAGGAGGGGGAGCGAGAGAGCGGCTTGATGGGCACTGTGAAAAGCAAGATGCTAACTGCAAGACGACTTGCTTAGAAGAATGAACACTACCTGAGATTATGAGCTTTTACCTCAGGGTCAATGTGACCTGAAGACCTAACCTAAGCCAACTCTTACTGGCTGGGAACACCCCATACTGACGATAAAACAATAGGAGATTTACCTTTCAAAAAACCAGGCGTACAACCATGGCCAGAACAGCAATCGACCAGAATCCAGTATAAAACCACTCCACCTGCACAGGACATCAGTTTAGAACAATGAAGATTAACACACCACTGACTATATGTCTACACCACCTGCACGGGACAAGCACGTACTGATCCTGCATGGGGCAAGCACATACTGATTACACGAACAATAGTAACTGATTAGCCCACTCCTTAACATGAGTAATTTCATTGGTCTACACAACTGCATTGTAACATACATAGACCCTGCTTTCCTCTATATCAGGATCCTCCCTGCATTAGGCTGGGGCACTGCTATGCACATAACTAATATGAGAGAATAAATATTTCGAATGTAAAGCAACTGAGTTCTGTTAGCCAACATGGGTTTGTTTTTTTGGTTTGGGTTGTTTTTCAGATTTTCCTGGTGTCTCGCATGTCAGATTTGCATCTGGATTTTCTTTCCAGCAGACAGTATTTCAAATGCCATCTGGAATCTGAATCTTCCCCTTACTGGAAAATTCTATATAGTGTAAGACAAAAAGAAGGGGCCTCCTTCTCTTTCACTTATATTGTAGCAATGCCCAGTAACCAGAATGCAGTTGTTTCAGTAGAAGAGGAGAGACAAATTAGTATGCACAGGTTTTAACTGTCTAATGAATTCAAGAGAAAAGTATCATTAATATAAAGGACTGTTGTGGGTTAGCCTTGGCCAGCAGCCAAACACCCATGCAGCTGCCCACTCACTCTCCCCCTCAACAGGACAGGGGGAGAAAATAGGATGAAAAAACTTGTGGGTAGAGATAAAGACAATGTCGTGGTTTAACCCCAGCCGGCAGCTAAGCACCACGCAGCCGCTCGCTCACTCCCCCCACCCAGTGGGATGGGGGAGAGAATAAAAAAAAAAAACCTCGTGGGTTGAGATAAAGACAGTTTAATAGGACAGAAAGGAAGGAAAAATAATGATAATGATAATAATATGACAATAATAATACTAAAAGAATTGGACTATACAAAACAAGTGGTGCACAATGCAATTGCTCACCACTCGCCGACTGATGCCCAGTTAGTTCCCGAGCCACGATCCACCCCTCCCAGCCAACTCCCCCCAGTTTATATACTGGGCATGATGTCATATGGTATGGAATAGCTCTTTGGCCAGTTTGGGTCAGCTGTCCTGGCTGTGTCCCCTCCCAACTTCTTGTGCCCCCTCCAGCCTTCTTGCTAGCTGGGCATGAGAAGCTGAAAAATCCTTGACTTAGTATAAACACTACTTAGCAACAACTAAAAACATCAGTGTGTTATCAACATTATTTTCATACTAAATCCAAAACACAGTACTATACCAGCTACTAGGAAGAAAATTAACTCTATCCTAGCCAAAACCAGGACAGACAAAGAGATCACTTGCTAATTACCCTCACGTGCAAAACTAACTTGAGGAAAAATATCTTAATTTATTGCCATTTAAAATAGATTTGGGTAGTGAGAAAAAAAGACAAAAATTAAAACAATAACTTCCCTCCCCCTTTTCCCAGGCTCAACTTCACTCCTTCGCTCCTGAGTCCTCTACCCACCCCCCTAAGTGGCGGGGTGGGGTGGGGAATGAGTTGTTACGGTCAGTATATAACAGTTCCTTTCTGCCTCTCCTTCCTCCTCACACTTTTTCCCTGCTCCAGAATGGGCTCTTCCATGGACTGCAGTTCTGTCAGGAAAAATCTACTTCAGTGTGGGTTCTCCACAGACTGCAATTCCTTCAGGAAATATTGAACTGCTCTGGCGCTGGGTCCTCCACAGGCTGGACTGTGAATATCTGCTCTGGCATGGTCTCTTCCACAGGCTGCAGGGGAATATCTGCTCTGGTGCCACGGAATAAATCCTCCCCCTCCTTCTTTGACCTTGATGTTTGCACTGCTGCTTCTTGCTCTTTTTTTCCCCTCCTCCTCTGCCTGTGTGGCATTTTTTGCCCTTTCTTAAATATGTTTTCATAGAGGTGCCACCAACTTTGCTGATTGGCTCAGCTTTGGACTGCGGTGGGTCCATTGCTGAGCCAGCTGGAACTGGTTGTGTCCTGCATAGGGCAGCCCCTGACCTCTTCTCACAGAGGCCACTCATGCAGCTGCCCTGCTACCAAAACTTTGCCATGTACACCCAATACAAGGACATTTATTTACATTCTTTAAGGTTCTTAGTCTCTTAGAATTTATTTAAATTCTTTATAAGTTTTTAAGGTTTGTTAGTATAAATGAAAAATTCATATTAAATTTTATATAATCTTATAGGTTTCATCCTTTTTATGTCTCTAGGAGTTTTCTGTAAGGGCTGTCATTTGCATGGATTATTCTGGAATTAGAACTAACAGAGCAGCTTTGCACAAAACAGAATAAATTATGCCTGTGCTCTTCTGTGTTTTTCTTGTGTTTCAGCTCTGCAGCACAGACAATATTTTTAGCACTGTAAGACAAAGGCAAAGGATAATATTTCTGCACAGTCTACATGCCATTTTGCGAGTCTTTCTGGCCAGAGCCACAGAAGTAGTCTTCCCCTTTCTAGCACTCATTTGTACTTATATTTTGGGTTCCATTTGGCTGGATATTTTTAATATGGGGAGGAGGAGGGTGCAAGCATTAGAGAGACCAAGAAGAACACAGACATTTACTATAAAATATGATTAAAATACCAGCAGATAGGAGAGATGCTTGAAAGATATTTTTAATGTGGCTGAGGGCAAGAAGCAATGCATAAAGTCACAGTACTATAGTTAAAGCAACTTACCTGAAATAATGAGATACTGTTTAATTTCCCAGGTGTTTCTGCTGGAGAACAGAGCAATGGTGTGAGATTCAGGGTTCCCAGAGTTCAGTATTTTCTTTGTCAGTGAAGAAGTGAACAGCCCTAGGCAGCTCACTTAGCCTTTTTTCAATATTTACTAGCCTAGCAAACTCTTAACACAAGATTGTTTAGACATTTGATTAACAAATTATAACATGCTTTCACATCCTTTGGGTTCAGTGCTGATCAAAATTGAAGGCACCCATCTATTCATAAACAGGATGATGAAAGCGCATTTCAAATGTCCAGATGAATAAAAAAGATGGGTTTGTTCGTTACTTGATACTCACTTATTGGTTTCCTTATTTTTTAAACTGTGATCATATGTACACATTCAGCATTTTCTTGCGATTCCAAACAATTCAACTTGTATTGTAAAAGTGGTATTCATTTTTAAATGAGAAGTTTTCATCAAAGACAAAAAGCTATTTGGTAACAAAGCTGTTAAATTATGCACTTTCCTCTCTCCATAATTTCCCACAACTCCTTTGGAAGGATGACAGCTGGGGGAAGAGTCATGCCACAATAATTTGTAAGCATTGTTTCCCAAGCCATCCACTCAACACACATTAAAAATGAGCAGTGCCTATGTCATGACTGTAATTACACAGGGGATCAAATTATTTCTGAGCTCTACTGATGCTTTAGGCCTGAAACACAGAGAGAGATGTGTTTGTTCTCCAATGATTTACTGGCCAGGAAAGAGGAAGGGTTAGGTATGTAGCAGGAAAGGAAAGGCCCATATAGGAAACTGTAAAGGAGAGTCAGTAAGGGAAAATAAGCATAGGAGGAGATTATGCATAAGGAAACAAAAGATGCAAAAAATATGTACAACCACAGATGTCAGGATACAATGTCTGAAAGCTGAGTGAAGTTAATACCTGTAATTGAAATTAAAACTCCGGACAATTATTATTTTTTAAACCAGTTCTGAGGTCAGGACTCAATGTCCTACCTTCATCCAATGGTCTGTAGGTATCAGACTACCTGGATTTTTTTGGTTACCTGAAATATGCATGTAGTCACACTAACAGACTTTGCTTCAGCAAAACACTTCACTAGAATTAAGTAGTCTACATAATTTTGCTAAATCAAGGTCATAATGTGTAAAAGATATGAGTACATTTTCAAACATGTTAAAATTGGGCTTTGAAAAATTTTGCTATCATGCTATATTAGTGCATTTACTACAAAAATTATTGCATTTCTCAAAATATAATTAAAGTGGTCAAACAGAACTCTAATTTCTTAAACATAAGAAAGCATTTTTATTATCTAAAAAGAATATCATTGCTACTATTAACCAACTGTTAGATTCCTCTGTCCTTTTTAATAGAGGAAGAAATTTCTGTTTCTGATTTTCTGGGAGTAATTAGTTTTTAAACAAATAGTTTATTTAATAGTGGAAAAAAGTCCTTTAAAAATTAATTTTTAAAGTAAGTAAGTGGAGTAAAATGTTTCAGTGTGATGTGCACTGGAACACAGGTTTCTGCATTTTGGCCACACATCACACATTTTCTCATGCAGCTGAAGATCTGAAGGGTGAGTGCTGGTTTAGAACCCCATAAAGTAAGGCACAATATTAATATATTCCCTTGTCATTTAAAAACTGTTCCCCTGACAGAACTAACAAAAGAGAAAAACTTTGGCAAACATTCAGGAAAAGCTGAATAGATATGTATGTATAAAATAGAACACTATGGGAACTTGTCTTCATAGGAAGTCTAATTTGGCCATCACTGCATGACATAAGCTGACAAGGATGCATTAATGATATTCTAAATACTCTGGTAGCCAAAGAAAGTCAGAAAAATCCTCTTTGTCTAGGTATTTTTCAAAGCTGGAGGGCTTTTTAGATTAAATTCTCTTTTTTAATACAAAAAAAAAGGGATAATAGGATTGTAGCCAGACTTTGAACTGAGTTTTTTATTTCCCTTATCTATGATTTAAAATATGGTTTTCAGAAATTTCTCATTGCTACAAAAGACATTATTTGTTCTGTGCTTCAAAATATAAAAGGACAACAGATTTCATCAACTGATAGTGTGATTGTTCCATTATTGGTGAAATCATGATGGGTTAGATATTGTGTTCTGTTGGACTTCACTAACTTTTGGAATCAGCATATGAGTAACACTAACTTTTGGAATCAGCATATGAGTAAATTAGTGCTTCCACACAAACAGAAATGTCACAGTCTCACTTTGAGGGTTGATACCAAGAAGTGCTGAATGTCTCAATTTCTGCTGGATGAAGCCTGAGTGCACTTTGCCCAGGAAGTCCAGCAGCTCACAAATGGTGTTTTGGACAACTAAATGAAACTGCTGCTCGGAGCTGTGCAGGAAGCATGAAATCTGTACTAACTGAAAAGATCTGTCCTGGTTTCAGCTGGGATAGAGTTAATTTTCTTCCTAGTAGCTGGTACAGTGCTGTGTTTTGGATTTAGTATGAAAATAATGTTGATAACACACTGATGTTTTTAGTTGTTGCTAAGTAGTGTTTATACTAAGTCAAGGATTTTTCAGCTTCTCATGCCCAGCCAGCAAGAAGGCTGGAGGGGCACAAGAAGTTGGGAGGGGACACAGCCAGGACAGCTGACCCAAACTGGCCAAAGGAAAATTCCATACAATATGACATCATACCCAGTATATAAACTGGGGGAGCTGGCTGGGAGGGGTGGATCGCTGCTCGGGAACTGACTGGGCATCGGTCGGTGAGTGGTGAGCAATTGCATTGTGCATCACTTGTTTTGTATAGTCTAATTCTTTTATTATTATTATTGTATTATTATTATTATTATTATTTTCTTCCTTTTTCTGTCCTATTAAACTGTCTTTATCTCAACCCACGAGTTTTACTCTTTTCTCTCCCCCATTCTACTGGGTGGGGGGAGTGAACGAGTGGATGCGTGGTGCTTAGTTGCCGGCTGGGGTTAAACCACGACAGTGATGTTTTCTGAGAAATAAAGAACTGCTTACTCTGAGCCTGTTCCAGTAATAAAATGTATTTTTAGAAGTGGGAAAGACTAGTAACAACGTAGGTTTGGACGCAACAGAGTTGCTTGATAAAAGTAGCATTGTTTGTATTTGGCTTTGCCATTTCTTTTTCTGGGAATTGAATACTTTGGGAGAGTTCATGTCTGAAGTTGATGTACCCAAGCACGCAAGCTGGATATTGCATTATTAAGACTTGTAGCAATGAAGTCCAAAGTGAACACAGCTCTTATCTCCTAATAGCTCTTTTCTCACCTTGTCAAACCATCTATAATGCTCTACCACACAAGGTAAGTGCAAATACATTAAAGATTTGAGGTGCTCAGATGCTTGAAGAATTGGGACTATCTAAGTATCTTAAATAACACATATTTTAAGAACTGTCTGTCATTTTGCCTGCAATTATGAACTACTTAACCTAAAACAACAAACTTTTTCCTAACTTGTGGAACATTCATATATTTAAAATCCAGATTTGCACTTTATAGTTTCGATATATAGATGTCTTTGTACCATTAACAAGATGTAAAGCAAAGAAAATGGGGAGAAGATGCAAGACTACCCAGTTTCTGTTCCAATGTCTGGTTGTTAGCCTGTAGTAATAGATCAAGCACAATACCTACATTATAGCCATGAGATCATTGTCTGCCCAATTAACTCAGCTTTATATGGTGTAGCATTCATCCAGAAAGCCTGAGAAGGTAAATGGAGCTTCCCCCTGCACTGAAGACCTTCCACTCGCTGGAAGCTGAGAATGTTGTTAGGCAGGAGGAAAAGGAAATGCTGGGACAAGGCCTGGGTGATGTACCTGTACCTGGACCACTCACAGCCTTTCCTCTCCTTTATGCGTCTGCTACACACTTAGCTCACAAGAATGTTTTCACCTCTTACATATCCCCTTGAGTAGCTCTTACTTGCAGTTAGATTTATCAGCGTGCCCTGAGGCCTCCCTGGAGGAAGAACAGTTGCACACCATAGTTGCAAAGCACCAGTAAACCTGAAAGAGGGAATAGGATGTTATGAACTGAAAGGGAAATGGAGATGGGAGCAGAGTCTTGCCTTGAGGCTCAGTCCAGAGGAATCCAGGAAGCAGGGAGGAACTCAGGAAAACAAAAGAACAAGAGATGCTGTTTCTTGCTGCACTGAACTGAATGTAAAGGAGTGATTTCAGCTATATGTACTTAATGGCTCTGCTGGGTGAGGATCAAAGTGTTTGTGCTGATTTTGGCTGGGATAGAGTTAATTTTCTTCATAGGAGCTAGTATGGGGCTATGTTTTGGATTTGTGATGAAAACAGTGTTGATGTTTTTGTTAAAAACAGGGATGTTTCAGCTATTGCTGAGCAGTGCTTACAGAGTCAAGGCCTTTTCTGCTTCTCACACCACCCCACCAGAAAGTAGGCTGGGGGTGCACAAGAAGTTGGGAGGGGACACAGCCGGGACACCTGACCCCAACTGTCTTTATCTCAACCCACGAGTTTTCTCACTTTTGCTCTTCCAATTCTCTCCCCCATTCCACTGGGCGGGGGGGGGGGGGGGGGGGGGGGGGGGGGGGGAGCGAGTGAGCAGCTGTGTGGTGCTTAGCTGCCTACCAAGGTTAAACCACAACACTGGTCTACCCTAGGGACTACCACTGGAGAAAATAATTATGAGAAGAAATTTCATATGTGCTAAAGGCAATTTCCATATGTTAAATTGGAGGACTCCATATGAGTCCTTCAGTTGAGAAGTTTTAGAAGTTGGCAAACTGAAATGGTTGAAAGCCACTCGCATAAATTATTACACAATTCACCTTATTGTTGAAATTTTTATAATGAGATAAATTAACACTGTAGAACAGATATTTTGAAGCTTAAAGAGCAATCACACACCCAATTATTAGCTATTAATACTTTAACATTTTCATTTATATATTATGATAGGTAGCTAATAAATAACTTTAAAATCCGTCATTTCAATCCCTTAAATATGAACATAGTCTATACAAAGTGCAAACACAGCATCAGAACAATCTCAGTATATGTACCCTATTGTACACTGTATTTGGTTTTATTGGTGTTCTCCTCTCTGTAGTTTTCACACATACTCGATATTTTATTCAATATAACAGATGATACATTTTTTCTCTGTATCTGAGATAAAAATAAATCAGGGAACAAAGAAACTATCTGTCTCCTTCAGCCTGCACAACACTAGCTGATGCAAATCTAGGGATAACAGCAGGAAAAAAGTATGGGATGTTGCTCACCTGCTGTGGTATATTACACACTTTCATGCCTTCATTTAATTCTGGAATTGACCATAGTAGTTCTGCCTGTGTCACAACTGAGAGCAGTATCTTGTGTATTGGGTGTAAATGGTGGGGGGAGGGGCAGCTGCAAAAGTGTCTTCTGTGAGAAGAGGCCAGGGGCTGCCCTGTTCCAGACACAGCTGGTTCCAGACGGCTTGGCAACAGACCCACCACATGCCAAAGTTGAGCCAGTCAGAGGAGTTTGTGGCACCCCTGTGGAAACAAATGGGCAGAAAATGTGCAGAGAGAGAGAGGAGGAGGGAACAACAGAGGGAAGAACAGAGGAAATAACAAAGTCAGGGGAGTAGGAGGTGCTCCATGGCAGAGCAGGAACACCCCTGAAAGGACTGCGGCTTGTGGAGTATCCATGCCAGAGCAGGTACTTCCCTGAAGGGACTGCAGCCTGTGGATGACCCCATGCCAGAGCAGGTACGCCCCCAAAGGGACTGCAGCCTGTTGCCGTGAAAGGCTGAAATCAAAGACTCAATAGTCTAGGGACTATTAAGTAGGTATTCTTTATTGCAGCGCTGGACACACAGGGGATATCTCCTCCTATTGTGTGTGTCCGGTCAGGTTAATTGCATAGTTTATATACAAGCTTATACATACGTATTCATCAGATTTCCAGGAACTCATTATACATATTCACCAGATTTCCAGGAACTCATTATCGTATGCAAATGTCTCTTGCGCATGTCTGTTTATGTCTCCGGGTGGTTGTCAGGGGTCTCTGGATGAAGGAGATACTCTTCCTCACTGTGTCCGCTGGCTGACCTCTGCTTTTGTGCATACTCAGTTCTGAGTCAGTTATTTCCTGAATTTCACTAGGCAAGGTGCCATCTTCACCTTCTCTTACAATTGCTGCTATTGTATATTGCACCCACAGTTGAGCCTGGATACAACTAAGAGCTAGAGAAATATTATTTTGGGCTATACCAAGTACATCTATGATTAATTGGTGGTCCTTTTCATTAACCCTTTCCCATTGAGGCAATATATCAGACAACAGCCATTGATGAGTTCCTAAGGGAGGATCGCAATGGATGTTCTAGTTTTTTTAGATCATGTGTGGCTGTACTGAGTTTGTCTGCAAGTACTTCAGCATCTATGCTGTTTAAGACTCCCAATCCTGTCCCTAGGATACCAGTTACATCTCTTTTTACTCGATTTGGAAGGGTAAGAGACTGCCCATGTAACCATGCTAACCATCCTGTATAGGATGAACTTATGAACGGTGAACAGGCTGGTTTAACTGCAGAGATATTAATCTGCATTGATAGTTCTACCCATTTGAGGGACCATGATGGATTAAACAAAAGTCGTTGTTGTCCAACCCTTTTAACGACATATGGTCCAACTCTAGCTATCTGGGGGGGGTATTTCCTTTAGTAATATCCTAATTACTTCCCTAGCCCTATTGTTGCGACAAGGGAAAGCCTCAGGCCATCTGGAAAATGTATCCACTAGAACAAGTAGATACTTATGCTGTCCACATTTTGGTAATTCAGAGAAATCTATTTGCCAGTATTCCCCAGGGGTTATTCCTCTTTTTACGTCACCTGCTGGCGGCTTTCTTTGTGTTTTGGGATTATTTACACAAGTTTCATCTCTTTACTATTATATCTGCATTTGTCTGCATTTTTGGCCCTACAGCATATCTCTTAACACTGCTTATCATAGCATCAGCTCCCATGTGAGTTTCTTCATGTAGTTTCTTGAGGAGAGCTTCCATCACTTTCTTTTAATTTCATCAAAACTACTCTGACACTCTGGAGTCCATTCTAACAACTCCCCACAAGGCCCTTTGTGGCTGCATATAAGGGTTTGGTTGTAAGTCCGAAATTGGGGATCCATATCCAGCAGAATCTGGCTATTCCCAGAAAGTTTAGCAGGCTTACTGTGGCTTCCGTACAAGTCTGTTCTGTATCTGCTCCAATTAAGATATCGTCCACATACTGTAAGAGAGTAACATTATCATTATTAGTTTGCCATTGTCCTAATTCTTTGGCCAGTACTTCACCGAACAAAGTGGGACTATTTTTAAATCCCTGGGGAAGAACGGTCCAACACAGTTGTCCTTTCCTTCCAGTAGTCGGATTCTCCCATTCAAAAGCGAAGAGTGTTTGACTCTGTTCATTCACTGGAATGCAGAAGAAGGCGCCATTTAGGTCCAACACTGTAAAATAGGCATTGTTTTCGGGTACAGACGCTAACAAAGTATAAGGGTTAGACACCGTAGGATGTATGTCTTTGGTTATCCGATTTATAGCCCTCAAGTCCTGCACTAATTGGTAATCCTGGGAGTGAGGCTTTCTCACCCGTAAAATCGGTGTATTGTATTCAGATTGACATTCTCTGAGCAGTCCATATTGTATAAAGGTATATATCAGGGCTTCGAGGCCCTTGCGAGCTTCCAGCCTAATAGGATATTGATGCACCCTTGCTGGTTTTGCCCCCTCTTTTAGTTCTACTTTAATCGGACTCACGTTTTTTGCTTTACCTGGGTTTTTAGAAGCCCATACCAGGGGAATTACCACATTTAATACAGCATCTGGAATATTCTCTTTGGATTCTTCCGACGTTTCATCTGTCAGCAAGCAGATCTGAGCTCTCCAGGTGGTTTCAGGCGGGATATAGAGCTGTACAGCATTCTCAGAAAAGGTTACTTGTGCATTTAGTTTGCATAAAAAATCTCGCCCCAATAAAGGTAGGGGGCATTCTGGCATGTATAGAAACTCATGAATTAATTTAGCTCCCTCAGTTGTGCATTCCATTGGTTGTAAAAATGGCCTTAATGTTCTTTTTCCCTTTGCCCCAACAATAGGTATAGTTACTTTACTTAGAGGTCCTTTACAACTGGTGACTACTGAATGAGTAGACCCACTGTCAATTAAAAAAATCTATGGTCTCGTTCCCCAGCTTAACTGGAACCAGGGGATCAGCTGGGGAGACTTTAATGTTCTCCCCGGTCCCCTTCATTCATTGTCTGAATCTTCTAACATAATAAGATTAGCATTTTCTGCATGATCCCGTTCCTTTGGCCCCTTTCGTTTCAGGCATTCACTCTTCCAGTGTCCCTCCTGTTTACAGACCGCACACTGATTTAGCCCTAAAGGGGTTCGGTTTTGCGGACCTCTTCCCTGCATTATTCCACCGCATCCTCCTCTTCCTTTACTTTTTCCTCTACCCTTCCCTTCAACATCATTTCCATTTATTGCCGCTGCCAGCAAAGATGCTTGCAACTTTATTTTGTTCTGTTTTTCTTTTCTTTCCCTCTCATCTCGATTGTTATAAACCTTATACACTACCTCTATCAATTGCGAGATCGACATTCCCCCAGCTCCATCAACTTTCTGCAACTTTCTCCTTATATCCTGAGTCGACTACCCAATAAACAACATATATTGGACATCCTCTGATTTGCCTCATCATCCGGATTCAAGTCCATCCATTTTCTAGCTACCTCACATAGCCTTTTGTAAAAGGCTGATGGATTTTCCTCCGGACCCTGCCTTACCTCATAAAGCTTAGACACATTCTTCGGTTTAGGCACTCCATGCTGAACCCCATATAGTATCAGCTGTTGTTACTGCTTCAGTTGAGCCCTCTTTCCCCCCCATTAGGATCCTATTCTGGGTCCCTTTTAGTAGGTAGGAACTCCTCAGAATCTTCTTGCCTGTTTCTCCTTCTCCCTTCTTCCCTGGCCCTTTCAATCACCATTCTCTTTTCCTCTGCCGCAAAGAATGTATTTAGCAGAGCCTGTATATCTCCCCAGTTGGGATTATGTGTTAACATTATAGCTTCTATTAGTTGATGTACTCCCTCAGGGTTTCCCCTATAGGATCCAACAGATTGTTTCCAATTTAACAGGTCGGAGGTAGTGAACGGAACATGTACAAAAAACAGCAGTCCTTCCGGTCCCACCGCCTGTCTCAGGGGAGCCTGTACAACTGGTTCAGCATGCCCTCTAGTCCGGCTGGAAATGGGGCTAAAATTCTCATTGCCCAATTGTAAATTAGGATCGATTGGCAATTGTCCGGCACTATTTTTATATAGAGGTGGGGCTGTCGGGACTAACAGTTGCACATCCTCCTGCTCTTCTCCCCCTGCAATCTTTCTGTCATCACAGCCTATGCAACAACTGCTCTCCTTTTTCTCAGAAGCTGTATACATCACTAGGTCAGTCTTTAGCTTACATTTTTCCCGCATATCAGATTTTCTGTACAAAGTCATAAAGGCATCAACATAAGGTACTTCGTCCCATTTCCCCATCCAATGGCAAAACGACATCAATTGTCATATAGTATTATAGTTTACCGATCCATTTTCTGGCCAGACCTCATCGTCACCCAATTTTATAATTTGGCCACCATTGATTACAGTATCTTTTCATTTTATCTTTAGTCATCGGATCTCCCCCAAACTTATTCCAGTTTTTCAAAATACACCCCAAAGGGCTACAGGGAGGAATCATGGATTGGCTTGATCCCATTTTAACCGAATTTACCTATTTGCCAGCTTTGACTCCCTTGGTCAGTAATTACCCTTCTGACCCCTTTGGTCAGTAATTACCACTCTGACCGCTTTGGTCAGTAATTACCACTCTGACCCCCCTTGGTCAGTACCGCTCTGACCCCCCTTGGTCAGTATGCGCACTCAGTTCTGACCCCCCTGGTCAATTAAGGCAACCCTTGCCGAACGTCTACGTGCGACTTTATGCGCCCCCCTGGCGACTTGATGCGCACTCGGCTCTGACCCCCCTGGACAATTACAGCACCCCTTGCCGAGCGTCTACATGCGACTTTACCCTTTAACCTTCCATGGGAGTCATTGAATTTGTAATTAAATTTTATACTCACCAATCCAAGGATTCATTCCCCTTTCACCCTGATACAAATATCTCTGGTTGGCGTTGCACCTTTGAGTCGCTTGTCGCCCGGCTTCGGAGGGAATCCGGAGGAGTCCCTGATCAATAGGTCGGTGCGCGCTGGAGCTCGGTCCGGTCCGGTCCGCTGTCGGGGACGGCAAGACGATCCGGGCAAGGCCTTATGGCCGTCCCATCTGGGTCGCCAAAATGTTGTCCCAAAAATCAGGATTCTTTCACCCGGTGTGCAAAAAAGCCGATTAACACACAGAGTCGAGATATTTGTTTATTTCATGTCTGCGCAGAGATGGGTGCTAGGTGGTAACTCCACAAAGCTAGCACACCTGGTTAACACACGGTAAAGCATTTTATACCTTTCAAGCAACAGTTATCAGTATTTTTACAGTTTTGCTTAGTTACTCTCGTTCCTATTGGTTCTCGCAAGTCTCATCTCCACTTAAAGTCGCAGCGTCCTCCTTTTTTACTGCGCATGTTCTGTGAGGAAGGGGCTTCTGTTGGTAGGGGGCTCTCCCTACCCGAGGGCGGGTTTTCTAGTATGTTAATTAGGATAGTTCACTCAAAGTTCAAGTAGCTCTTTGATTGCCCTTGTGCTTATCTTGGTATTTCTTTACCCACTGACTTATGGTGTCATCTTGTTTCTCTTCTCAAGGTCACGCCTCGTTAACTAAGTAGCATCCTTTGTTTTTGTTTCTCGCATATCTCCAACATTCCTTTTCATTATTATTATTATATTTCATTTTTATTATTGTTAGTATTATATTTTACTTTAGTTATTAAACCGTTCTTAGCTCAACCCACGAGTTTTACCTTCTTTCCCGATTCTCCTCCCCATCCCACTGGGAGCAGGGGGGGTGGGGGGGGGGTGGAGTGAGGGAGCGGCTGCATGGTGCTTAGCTGCTGGCTGGGGTTAAACCATGACATCATCTTTTCCCAAAATAAGTTTGTTTAGGGAAGCTTATTGGCTTGGAGGTTTGGGTTTTTTTTAACTTAAACAGAAAAAAAAGCAAACTAAATATTTATGATGAAACAAACCCTTTGGGATCTTCCTTTCCTCCACCCCTCTTGGTTTTTTTATACTCTCCGCCCCCACCCCCCTGCCCCTGCATTTCTATATCTGTGCAGTTCCTGAGACAAAGTGGGTTGGAAAAGTTCAGTCTCAGTTCACAGGAGAGAACATTCTGTACTCTGCACAACAGTCAGGACCACTGTAAAGCTAGATCAACAACATGATCTCAGCAGCAGCACTACAACAGGGACATTCACAATATTTGAGCTGTCCAAAGATTGCTTTGTTTCCAGAAAACACACTTGCACACTTAGACACGTACACATGGATAGGTGATCGAGGCCAGTGGATTCTTAGATTTTCCAACCTAGGATGTGAGTAGTTACATTTTTTCCCCTCACTCAAAAAGGAGGGGGTTGAGGTGTGTGTCCTTTCCTTCTCCATGCCCCCTCCCCCCACCCAAGTTTAATTATAGCACAAGCATTTCCATGGAAACAAGCCTGCCCCTCTCACTTCCCCATTCCCTCAAACATGACTTGGCCAGGGATTGGATAAAGTATTTTTGTGTGTCACTGACACTTGAACTCCAGAATTGTAGCCTGAATACATTACTGACTTCATCTCATTGACTTCAGAGGAAATTCACAGAATAAACTGGAAACACCTCCTCCCTCCATCCAAGGTTTGGTTTTTTGGTTTTTTTTTTGTTTAACTGAAGCCAAAAAAACCATTGCTATTTCTTTTGTGGGGCAAGGGTTCTGTTGTCAAGCCTTCCCCAGCAATGAAAAGTGTGACTTCATCTCGCAGCCTGTTTACTGTTTAAAAGGAATCAATAATAGGAATGCATACATATTTGGCAGGATTTGCTGAGGTGGCTGAAATGGGAGTAGTAAAGGTGGGTGTAGATTGAAAGGGTGTTTTCAGCTGTGTGCTATTGTCCTCCACTGACTATATGTAAATTACAGTGATTCATTACTTCAGCAGTGAGATTTGTACTATACTCTCATTATCTAATATATCTTTTTTTCCTGTTTCTGGAGAAATGCAGAGGTGGGAGAAACTGCAACAGCCACAAGCATCCCACATATATAAGAGCCTTGAGGCTTATTCTTGCATAATAACCTGTAATAAAACAATCCCTGGGTATGAAAAAGTATGAGTTTAAAAAAAAATACAACCACTAACAAACCCGAATTGTTGCCGTGAAAGGCTGAAATCAAAGACTCAATAGTCTAGGGACTATTAAGCAGGTATTCTTTATTGCAGCGCTGGACACACAGGGGATATCTCCTCCTATTGTGTGTGTCCGGTCAGGTTAATTGCATAGTTTATATACAAGCTTATACATACGTATTCATCAGATTTCCAGGAACTCATTATACATATTCACCAGATTTCCAGGAACTCATTATCGTATGCAAATGTCTCTTGCGCATGTCTGTTTATGTCTCCGGGTGGTCGTCAGGGGTCTCTGGATGAAGGAGATACTCTTCCTCACTGTGTCCGCTGGCTGACCTCTGCTTTTGCGCATACTCAGTTCTGGGATCATGTATATCATGTCCTTCAAGGGTAGTCTGTTTTGGTTGAGGCGCTTGTTTTGAAATTTCTTTATCTTTATGGTTTTGCGCAACTGTTTTCGCTAAGGTCAAACTGTCCTAGTGACATTATTTAGGAGACTCTTATCTTAGAGCCTTCCTGACTTCCCCAAAACAGTAAAAATCCAATTTGGTCCAGCCACAACAATTCTAGTAAGTGGAAAATTCCACATTTACAGGCATCACAACAATACTCTTCCAACAGTCAGTTCCTACTTTAAGGAGCTGTTAGCAAAATGAAACCAAAGGTCACTAGAGTGAAGGCTGAGAGGGAGAAAAGGTCCTGAGAAGGAATCTTTATCATTTTTAATAATGGAGATAATAACTGGAGACTAAAGTTGCCCGATAGAAGAGGGCAGTCAAGCAAGAAGCAGGAGTCTGTGGAGAGACACAATCCAGGCTGTGGTTCCATTAGGATCCCTGTGTGGAAGCAGCTTCAGACAGTGGTGCCATGTTTTAGGATGAGAGCTCCAGGGCACAGGAACACTTTCCAAGGTGTATGTTGAAAAGTTTCTGGTATTTACTGTCTTTTCAGTCTTATGGTGCAAGAGTGTCTTCCTTGCTGTTTAATAAATGGAGCACTCTGGCAAAGAAAGGTATCTCCTTAGATTTAACAGAGCCATTGGAAGGTTGAAAAAAACAAACATTATTCATTCCTTCTCTAACAAACATATGTAACTGGCCCAAACACATTATTTCTTCATTTCTCTCCTCCAAGACTGAACCTCTGACTCATTGGTGTAGGAGTTTCAGAAAGGGTAGTGAGAAACTATGAAATGAATCATGAAATATACAGTCCAAAGAAAATAGAAAGTCCAGCTGAATAGCTTGAGCATTGGCCTGCTCAGTTAGTAAACAGGCCCTGGCCATTTTTACCATTTTATTATATGTGTATTAGTTTTACATTGTGCTATTTTTATAACTGTAGTATTGTAAGCTGAAAAAACCTGGATTTCCACAGAGTGAGATAGAAGATTATAAGGACACTGAGAGTTTAATATTTTCTACAAAACTATGCAGAATTTTTGCATAATCTCCAGTACAAATTCCTTACACTTTTTGTGTTCATCACATTTCGTCTGATATCATCATTCATTTTAAATTGTCACCCTTTTCCCCCTCACTGACTGTCTCCATCGATTTCTGCAAATATACAAAAAGACTTTGAACATTTTAAGATGGAAAAATATTCCTCCTCAACTCATCCATGCTTCCCTCCTCATCTGAATGGATTAAAGTCTCTATGCATATTGCCAGTGCATTAGTATCCAATTATTCATAATTAATCTCTGTGTGTACCCATGTATTTCAGCTTCAAAGGAATGATCTCACAAGTTTTTTTCTGTATCTTTTACTATTCACAGTTAATTTGCTGCCCCAATACTACAGACACTTGTGAAATACTAGAAGGGTGTGGTGGGTTGACCTTGGCTGACTGCCAGGTGCCCACCGAGCCATTCTATCACTCCCCCTTCTCAACAGGACATGGGGCAGAAAATATGGCAAAAAGCTGGTGGGTCAAGATAAGGACAGGGAGATCACTGTTGTGGTTTAACCCCGGATGGCAACTAAGCACCACACAGCTGCTCACTCACTCCCCTCCCAGTGGGATGGGGGAGAATCGGAAGGGTAAAAATGAGAAACTCACTCATGGGTTGAGATAAAAACAGTTTAATAATTAAAAATAAATAGTAATAATAAAAAATTGTAAGGAAAAGAGAAAAAAATAACAAAGAGAGAGGAAAATAAAACCCAAGAAAGAGAAGTGATGCAAATGAAAACAATTGCTCACCACCAACCAACCGATGCCCAGCCACTCCCCGAGCAGCGGCCCCCCACCAACCTCCCCCCAGTTTTATTGCTGAGCATGACGTCATATGGTATGGAATATCCCTTTGGTCAGTTGGGGTCAGCTGTCCCAGCTGTGTCCCCTCCCAGCTTCTTGTGCACCTCCAACCTACTCGCTGGTGGGGAAGTGTGAGGAGGAGAAAAGGCCTTGACACTGTGTAAGCACTGCTCAGCAGTAACTAAAACATCCCTGTGTTATCAACACTGTTTTGGTCACAAATCCAAAACATAGCCCCATACTAGCTCCTATGAAGAAAATTAACTCTATCCCAGCCAAAACCAGTACAATCACTTACCAGTTACTGTCACGGGCAAAACAGACTCGACTTGGGGAAATTAATTTAATTTATTGCCAGTTAATCAGAGTAGGATAATAAGAAATAAGAACAAATCTATAAACACCTTCCTTCTCACCTCTCCCTTCTTCCTGGGCTCAACTTCACTTCCAACTTCTCTACCTCCTTCCCCCCAAGTGACACAGGGGAATGAGGAATGGAGGGGTTGTCGTCAGTTCATAACACGTTGTCTCTGCTGCTCCTTCCTCCTCATGCTCTTCCCCTGCTCCAGTGTGGGGTCCCTCCCATGGGAGACAGTCCTTTATGACCTTCTCCAATGTGGGTCCTTCCCACGGGCTGCAGTTCTTCACGAACTGCTCCAGCATGGGTCCCTTCCACAGGGTGCAGTCCTTCAGGAAACATCCGCTAGCTCCTTCAGTACTCTGTGTGCAGTTCGGGGCCCCACAATTTAAGAAGGATGTTAAGGTCCTTGAATGCATCCAGAGGAGGGCAACAAAGCTGGTGAAAGGGCTGGAAGACATGTCCTTTGAGGAGCAGCCAAGGACACTGGGTTTGTCTAGTTTGGAGAAAAGGAGGCTGAGGGGCGACCTCATTGCCATCTACAGCTTCCTGAGGAGGGGAAGTGGAGAGGGAGGTGCTGATCTCTTCTCCCTGGTATCCTGTGACAGGACACGTGGGAATGGCTCAAAGCTGCGTCAGGGGAGGTTCAGACTAGATATTAGGAAGCATTTCTTTACCGAGAGGGTGGTCAAACACTGGAACAGGCTTCCTAGAGAGGTGGTCGATGCCCCACGCCTGTCAGTGTTTAAGAGGCATTTGGACAATGCACTTAATAATATGCTTTAACTTTTGGTCAGCCCTGAAGAGGTCAGGCAGTTGGACTAGATGATCGTTGTAGGTCCCTTCCAAATGGAACTATTCTATTCTATTCTATTCTATTCTAATGGGAATTGCAAGTTATAATTCCCTCTCGGTTTTTTGCTCCTCTTCAGAAATATCGACTGTAATAGTACAAGATAGTCACTGAAATCAACAGCTGTGATTCTTAACAAAGAGTAGGATTCCCAAAGTTGTAGATACATGTGAAAATCTGCCTAAAAGCACATTTAATCACTTTTCCTGCCTTTCATAGTCAGGTGACTCCTGGGAGGAAAATTCAAGATGTATTCATTTCTGCAGAAATACTAAAACTTCCTTTGTTACCACTTTAATAGCCATTGCTGCTTTGGGAGAAATAAAGTAGTAAATATTTACTTACTTGATGAAATGAATGCTGAAATTCTCAAAACAGCTGCTGATGTAAACATCAACAGGTAAATGGAATTTCAGTTCAGTCTTGCACAAAATACAGCACAATGGATATTAAGAGGAACAGCATGGTTATTTAATGTTATTTCTATAGGTAAATGTTTTCTGAAGTTGACCTTTATTATTTGATTTTATATTGCATTCTAAGCAGGACAAGTTGTGGATCTGAATGAAGTTCTTGGCAGAGTCAGCACTGTGGGTAATAAGCTCCTTGTATATGTAACTAGTGGATGGAGCTAAACACCTACTGCATACCATGAAGTAGCACTTGCTGTATGCAAATGACTATTTAAGTAGTGACAAGTTAGATCATTTAGATTAATAGTTATAAAGAACTTCATGTGAAATGCTGCAGCAGCTAAGTGTTAATTTTATTATAATTCTATTCTCACAGTGGAAGCATACTTAAATGCCTTTGGGCTTTCAGATGTTGGAATCCAAACTAGACAAGCAAAATGTTTGTTTTCATTAAAGGCCTTTAAAAACAAACATTACTTGAAATGCCAAATAGCATGTTGCTAATCTTGAAGTCCTACACTCTGATTCTGACTTTCTCATGGACCTCAGAGTCCATGAGAGTGTGCTGAGTACAGGGCCATTTTGAGCAACCAAGAGGAAAATATTGAGGATGAACTAATGTCTTTAGTCACATGCCTCTCTGGAAATTGACAGGCTTGACGAATGGACCTCATGAAGTTCAACAAGGCCAAGTGCAGGGTCCTGCACCTGGGTTGGGGCAATCCCCAGTATTAATACAGACTGGGGGACGAATGGATTGAGAGCAGCCCTGCAGAGAAGGACTTGGGGATATACTGGTGGATGAAAAATTGGACATGAGCCAGCATTATGTGCTTGCAGCCCAGAAAGTCAATCGTATCCTGGGCTGCATCAAAAGAAGCGTGGCCAGCAGGTCGAGAGAGGTCATTCTCCCCCTCTACTCTGCTCTGGTGAGACCCCACCTGGAGCACTGCATCCAGCTCTGGGGTCCCCAGCATAAGAAAGACATGGACCTGTTGGAGTGAGTCCAGAAGAGGGCCACAAAAATTATCAGAGGGCTGGAACACCTCTCCTCTGAAGAAAGGCGGAGAGAGTTGGGGTTTAGCCTGGAGAAGAGAAGGCTCCGGGGAGACCTTATTCCGGCCTTTCAATATATAAAGGGGGCTTATAAGAAAGACAGAGAGAGACTTTTTGCCAGGGCCTGTAGTGACAGGACAAGGGGCAATGGTTTTAAACTGAAAGAGGGTAGATTTAGATTGGACATAAGGAATAAATTTTTTATGATGAGGGAGGTGAGACACTGGGACAGGTTGCCCAGAAAAGTTGTGGATGCCCCATCCCTGGAAGTGTTCAAGGTCAGGTTGGATGGGGCTTTGAGCAACCTGATCTAGTGGAAGGTGTCCTTGCCATGGCAAGGGAGTTTGACTAGATGATCTTTAAAGGTCCCTTCCAATCCAAACCATTCTATGATTCTATGAAATTAGGAATCTTATTCAGTAAGCCAGAGAAATGCTTTCCCCCACTCACAGTTTACAGCCTGGACCCCAACCCTGATTAGCTCTGAGGCTGTGGCTGACCGCAGTAGATCAGTCCTTAGAGAGAACTTGAGTCTCCTATTTCCTGAGGGGAT
Source organism: Gymnogyps californianus (assembly GCF_018139145.2). Classification (NCBI taxonomy): domain Eukaryota; kingdom Metazoa; phylum Chordata; class Aves; order Accipitriformes; family Cathartidae; genus Gymnogyps; species Gymnogyps californianus. The sequence continues at coordinate 97,624 of NW_026114468.1, read as the reverse complement.
TCACACCAACAGTTCCCACCTTGTTACCAAGTGCTCAGGCTGTTGGGCTATTCTGGAAAAGATAGTATCCATCCTTCTTTTTAAAATCATTTGACTTTGAATGAGAATGAATTTCTTCCTTTGGATTCTTACTTGGAACAGGTCAAGATTTGAATTCTAGTCCTTGATCTCCTAGTGGCTCCTTAGTGTTTTGCAATCAAACATCTAAGATATCACAAAGCCTCTGAGCTGCAAATCCCCAGAAGCTTGGAGAATGTTTTGAAGCAGTATCTTAAACTCTTCTCTAGGCCACTGTTATCAACAGCATGATGGGCCTGATGGTTTTGATATAGCTGTCTTGATGTTCTTAGCAGGGTCTGAAATCTAGGCAAAATATAATATACAAACTGAATGTGTATTTATATGAAGACCAAATTTTTTGTGGGCCCATACATGAGCAGAATTGCAAGGAAATGTAAGAGAAGTTAGCGTTTAGGCTCTTTTAGCATTAACAGTCAGCTGGGATGGGCCTTTCCAATTTTGAATTTGTGTGGAATTTAGATGCCTTTATGCTACTCTAGGTATCTAAAACCTCCTTTGGCTCTTTCTCAAAACAACCAAAAGCAAGTTAGCTAAAGTTGATTTGCCACAGACTTCAGCTTAATACAGTCAAGTCTCTTAAATTGATTTCAAAGCAAAATTGACTAAAAGATATTTTACCTAAACTCAGTATAAGCTAATGTTAAAACAGGGGCATAGGAAAGGTGCTACAGTGAAAGTAGATGGTTGATTGTTATGCAGAAAAGCATTTTATAAGTCTAAACTAACAATCCAACATTTTCATCAGTTTAGGGATATAATAGTATTTTTCACATTCTGGGGAAAATGGAACTGTTAAGATATCTTTAATCAGTAAGTCAATGTTCTTAACTGATTATTACTAAACAAAGCTTGAGTTGTTACAACCAAACCACAAAACAGGATCTGCTATTGTATTGTATTAGAGTACATCTTTCTGAGACAAAATTTTCTTTAACAGAGATATCTTCTTTTAGAAAAATGAAGGGACTAAGAGGGTGGATTTAGGGCAAGAGAAGCTTTTTTAGTCACTCTGCTGTGCTTAGAGAGGATTTATGATAATGTGGCACACGTGCAAGGACAGGTATATTCATTTTGCATTTATCTTTTTATTTAAGATTAGGAATTGATATTTGAAAGGCTACGTTTCTTAGAAGTAAAACCTAAAAGCTGAAAAAGCATCAGGGGATTGAGCTGTAGAATCCACATGACCTCTTCACTGATACTAGTAAACACAGGAAAATCAGTATAAGAATATTATCCAGCAGCAGCCAAAATTATGAAAGGAAGTTAATATGTTTAACCTTTTGCTTTTTCTTTCATATACTCCCAAATATTGACTCTGAACCTGCACTGACTGACCCATCCAACTATCAGATCTTTGGTTTGTCTGGAAAGAATTTCCACTGATGATAAATTAGACTTCCTAAGGAAATTTCTCACAATAGCACTATGTAATGCCACCAGAAATGGCAATTACAACATTATTGTAAATTTAGTTGCAAGCACACCTACAGTTACAGCATCTAGCATGGCTTCTCAATAGATAGTTGAGAAAGCTCCAAAGCCAGCCTATGTTAATGCTTCAGCACTCCCACTGCTGGAGGAACTGTAGTAGTAGTAATGCAATGGTGGGAGATCGCAAGGATGCTTACTTCTTAAGGAGAATTGACCAAGGAAAAAAAAAATACAGACTACTTCAATTTTAACTAGAAAACTCCAAAAGTTGAATGTAAAACCAAACAAATCCCCCAAACACCTATTTTGTTTTCTGATCTATAGAAAAACCCCACCACAATAAAGGGGAGGAAAATGAGACTAATTTCTGTACATAAATGGAAACTGAATATTATATTGGAAAACATTTATCAAAATAACTTTAATCTCTAGGATATATAATACAAGCATTCCCCAAATTGTTTCCCCTCCTCCCCCTCCTTAGAACCTTCTTGACAAGAACTGTTGTTATGCAGAAAATCTTGAACTATAAGTTAAAGAATAGCCTATTAGGAGATATTAGCATTGCAGACAATCAGTAGAAAATTAATGGTTTCAAGAACTGTACATACACTGAGGACAATAGCTGTGATGAAGTGTGAGAGATCTTGACACTGCAATATAGTATCGCTATTGCCCTTTTGCAACAGGAAGCAAAGATGACTCCTTACCTCAGCATCTTTTCAGTTTGAAAGCCTTTCAGTGATGGTTTAAGGTTAATGTGACTAGATCAATGAAAACTTTAAACTCATAGGACAGTTATCTGGAGAAAGGCAATCTTTTTACAAAATAAATCCATAGTACTAAGCAAAGAAAACTGAAAAAAGCTATAGGCCATTTCAAAGCCCAGACATGCTGAGGTACAGGCCAGATGTTTTCAGCATGTGCTTTTATTAAGCAGCATGATCTCCTAGATAATGACTAGCAGGCTTCAAAACTGTATGGCCTAACTCAAAGAACAGCTGAAATAATAATTAAAACAAACTAGAAACTAATTTCATAATAGCCAAACATATTTGAGTAACTTGCACCACACATTTCAACTTCTCTCGACACTAAAAATGTATGCAAGGTATACATCTTGAAAAGTACTCTGGAGATTTCTGCAAAGAATACTCTATTTGCAGCTGTTTTTTCACCCATGGGGAAACCTCCCTTCACCTCCTTTTGGCATCTGAAGGTGTATTGGGTTTGCGTGGCAAGGTTTTGGTAGCAGGGGGGCTACAGGGGTGGCTTCTGTGAGAAGCTGCTAGATGCTTCCCCTATGTCCGATAAAGTTAATGCCAGCAGGTTCCAGGACGGACCCGCCGCTGGCCAAGGCCGAGCCAATCAGCAACAGTGGTAGCGCCTCTGTGATAACATATTTAAGAAAGGGAAAAGAAGTTACAGGGGAGTTGGAGTTGCAGCCGGAGAGAGCGGAGTGAGAAGATGTGAGAGAAACAACTCCGCAGACACCAAGGTCAGTGAAGAAGGAGGGGGAGGAGGTGCTCCAGGCGCCGGAGCAGAGAGATTCCCCTGCAGCCCGTGGTGAAGACCATGGTGGGGCAGGCTGTCCCCCTGCAGCCCATGGAGGTCCACGGTGGAGCAGATATCCACCTGCAGCCCGTGGAGGACCCCATGCTGGAGCAGGTGGATGCCCGAAGGACGCTGTGACCCCGTGGGAAGCCTGCACTGGAGCAGGCTCCTGGCAGGACCTGCGGACCTGTGGCCCCGTGGAGAGAGGAACCCACGCTGAAGCAGGTTTGCTGGCAGGACTTGTGACCCCGTGGGGGACCCACGCTGGAGCAGTCTGTTCCTGAAGGACTGCACCTCGTGGATGGGACCCATGCTGGAGCAGTTCATGAAGAACTGTAGCCTGTGGGAAGGACTCACGTTGGAGAAGTTCATGGAGGACTGTCTCCCGTGGGAGGGACCCCACGCTGGAGCAGGGGAAGAGTGTGAGTCCTCCTCCCCCTGAGGAGGAAGGAGCGGCAGAAACAACATGTGATGAACTGACCGAAACCCCCATTCTCTGTACCCCTGCTCTGCTTGGGGGGAGGAGGTAGAGAACTTGGGAGTGAAGTTGAGCCTGGGAAGAAGGGAGGGGTAGGGGGAAGGTGTTTTTAAGATATGGTTTTATTTCTCATTATCCTGCTCCGTTTTTGACTAGTAATAAATTAAACTAATTTTTCCCCAAGTCGAGTCTGTTTTGCCTGTGATGGTAATTGGTGAGTGATCTCCCTGTCCTTATCTCGACCCACGAGCCTTTCGTTTTATTTTCTCCCCTGTCCAGTTGAGGAGGGAGAGTGATAGAGCAGCTTTGGTGGGCACCTGGCATCCGGCCAGGGTCAACCCACTACAGAAGGATACCTCTTCATCTCTGCTGCCCAGCTCATATGGAATGGTGGGAGTGGAAGGGGTGCCTGACATGGAGAGGTTTCTGCCTTTACAATGCTATCTTGAGATCTGAGCAAAACATCATTGAAAGTGATGAGTGTAACAGGCATCCTTCATTCAGGATAAATTAATTCAATTGTGGAGCTTCTTTTGGGATGGGGTGATTGAAACGGTAAGAGCTGCTGTCTAAAACCACCAGCCTTACCCAATGCTAGTGAGAAGCTCAATTTTGAGAGCGGTGGGTTTTACCTGGAATCAGGGAGGGCTGTGAATTCTTTCCAGGGACCAGTGGACATGCAGGGTAGAGCCAGGAGCACCGCCAAAGGACAAGCCAGTCCACCCAGGGATGCCGCTGCAGTGTCACCCTGAGAGAGCCAAGGGACTGTGTTGAGGACAAGGAGATCATGAAAGGAAGGGCTGAGGAACAAACCTGGCCTGCTTGCTGTGTGGAAAAATGACTTTAAAATAATCAGCTTGTATCACAGAAATACCCAATTGTGAAGCTCTCAGCTTGCAAGATTTAATATATTGGCTGTAACTTCCTGAATCAAAAGCTGTAACGTGGTGTTTGGCTTGGGAATGAGACATACCATTTTATTTGAAAAACTGACACCCTGTATCTTTTAAAGTGATTTAATCAACACTGCCACAACACGCTGTTGCAGAGAGGAGCCCTGGGTACATGAGGCAAACAGAGAGGTTCCCACAAACCCTGGCGGCAATGCTGAAAACTCCTGAATTTCACCCAGGGCCCTGCGTAAAACCTCGGCAGGCCAAGCCCACCACTGCCACTGGTGGCTGAGGAGACACCTCATGGCCACCAGCCGTTGGCGACGGGGAAGCCCCATCTATCACGGGAGAGGAGGATGGAAGAGGGAGCAAGCAAAGGAGGAACCTGAACTGCCTGCTTCGGGCAGCATCACCCCCCTCCCTAGCTGCCCTCGCCCCCTTCCCCCGCGGACTCCCTCAGAGGGTTGCCTGAAGAGGGCCGAGCTGCCACTGAGGGCAGGCGGCGGCGACCCCGTGCACGCCAGGGCAGCGATTGGTGCCGCAGCGGCACCGTACCCACACGGAGGGGTAGGAGCGTACACGTTAACAGAAGCCGCTACGGTCCCCATGACGTTGGGGGGATTATAAAATGGAGGCGGCGGGCGGGAAGAAGGGGGAGCGAGGTGGAGCAGAAAGCATCTGGTTGGGCTATTGGAGGGGGAGAGATCCATCTCTTTCTGGGGGGCGGAGCGGGGCGGGGCTAGAGTAGCGTGGGGAGAAAGTGGAACAAAGTGTTCAAGCAAACAGCCACAGGAAACGCATAAATCTGACTCAGGGGTAACCGCTACAGGCTAGGGGAGGAGGCATGATTAAAAAAAAAGATTCCTGCAAATGTGTGTCGCTCATATGCAGGCTGCAATGGTGGCTATTGTTTTTTAAACAAGTATGGGGGGAGTGATCTCTGTTTTTCCTAAACACGTATTGCCATAGCTCTATTTATAAATTCACAGCAGCCTGTCGTTTATTTAGTGAGCACTGTGGTGCAGGTGCGTTTTAAACTCTCCCACCCTCGAAAGAGGTTATTACTATAACCCACCACCAAACATGTTCCTGCAGCCTGCCAATCACTGAGCTCCGTCTTCGATGATAACAGTCCAATGGCTACCGTGCGGCTGAGAGGATTAAAAAGGATTACGCTGCGGATTTGCAGGGAGCTCCCCTCAAAAGAAGAAAAAAACCAAGAGCAAACCCAAAGGGGCCATGGTGGTTCCACATTAGCACCGAGTGACAGAAGCCCCAAGAGCGACTCAACACCCAGAGCCTAACCACCCCCGCTGCCCGCCGGGGGAGGGGAGTGCTAATTTCAAGTGCGGCTCACGTGGGTCTGGCGCACAGGTGGGGGCGGGCCCAGCAGCCCCTAATCTAGGGCAGTTTGTTTAACTGCAGTAACGGGAACTCTATGTTCCCGCAGCGAAGGGATTTCTGAGAACAGAGAATGTGTCCTCGGATGAACCCAGCTCCTTCTCCTCTCCCTCTCGCTGTCTGCGCCGTGGCCTTAAAGTGGCGATGCCACGGTGCCGAGCCGTTCTCGGCTTCTCCTGTGCACTATCTACGCCTACAGCCCTCAGTGAGGGATGGTGCCGTGCCACGCCGGGGGGCCGTCCGCAGGCCGGAGCGGTGGGAGCAGCGCTGCCCGCACGGTCCCATCGCTTCCCCGGGGCAACCCCGACACCTCTGCCTGGCCCCCTGCGCCTGCACCTATGGCTGTTCAACCTCGTTCTTCCAGGAGACCATGTGCAGAGGAAAAAAAAATCACGTTGAAAAGCAAATAACTTTTTCCTGGGGGAAGGGAGAGGGGGGTGCATCAATGCTGGGGAAAGCCACTGCTGGAAAACATGCAGACCAATATGGGAATCTGGAGTCGGTTCCAAAAGTAGGGTAAGAAAAGTTACATTTAAGTGTAGTGATCAGGGAAGAAAAGCTCTAGGGTCAGCCAACAGGAGCTAATATGATTGCAAGGCTAGAGATACCTGTCTAGATTAACACATAAAATATGCTGAGCAGGGGGCTGAGCAGAGATCCTGGAGGATGGTCACTAGTGGGAAACCAGTATAAGCAACAGTTCTGCCATTTTATTGCCATCTCCACTTAATGAACTTAATAATGGTCAACGCAAAGCTGGCTGTAGAATTGTGTACATGCTCCATTGTACTTTATTATGCAATGATATCCTAGTAACAGTATTTTCCTTCACACTTGGAAAGGTAGAAGGCTTAAAAGACCTCGCTCCTTATTTAAAACACATCATGAATTACACTTTAACTCACTGAATTTCAATTCCTCTACTATTTTTTTAATGAAACATTTCAACACCTTGTCTGTGTAATTTATACAACCCATCTGATGGGGTGAACTGGTGACAATGTTGATAGACTGTGTTGCAGCACCCCTTCCCAGTGACGGCCTTCCATTGAAACAGTAGTGCTATCAGATATTGATTCTTACTATCAAGTAGATATTAGGAAGTTTCAAAGGCCTTACATGCAAAGGCACATAACAAACTTACCTGATGAGCCAATGTTCTGTGATAGAAATGACAAAAAAATATTTTCATTTAGCATCATAGTACAATCTTGAGGAAGCAGGAGGAGGAATGTTTTTTTTATCAGTTTATAAAAATGGTGTGAATCACTGAATGAAAAGAAATTATGTCCTTTAAACCTAACCATAAAGTGATTCCCAGTCCACATTCTCATGTATATTGTGTGCTGGCTTTGTTGTGAATTTATTATTCATTGGATGTCTTTACTGCAGTCAAAGGTAGACATTTCTAAATTAACTTTACTCCAACTTTCTATTTATGAACTTGGAGCTCACACACCCATATAAGCACTGAAAGATAGTGTCTGATGCAGGCTGTAAAATCCATCTGGGATCCTGAGTACATACTCAAGCAGCTAACCCACACTGAGTTCAGCGCTGCTATGCCTACACTGCTACCAGTATCCAAAACAAGCTTAAATCTAGATCTGTTTCACCCACGTAGGCTATAATTTAATTGAAGCATAGACATTCCTTGGGTACTTATCACATGCATAGGTAAGCCCCAGGGAGGGAGGAGTCATTCTGGTTTCTGAGGTTCAAAATCAACAGAATTGGTAACAGTTAAGGACATTAGCTGTGATTCAGGAGATATTAGAAAGAGTTCAAGACCAACACCTGTGAATAATACTGTAGTGCAAAATATGTATGGAATTACAGTAGAAAAAGTTAAATGTAAAAAGAGAAAAATGCTAATGCTCAAAATAGTAAAGAGTTTGCCATGCTGAGTAGTAAACAGGAAGGGAACATGTTCTCTGCTACGACTGTGTATCTATAACACTTGTTCTTCCAGAAAGTTGAATTTGATTTTACTCACAGAATCACAGAATGATTGAGGTTGGAAGGGACATCTGAACGTCATCTGGTCCAACCCTCCTGCTCAAGCAGGGCCACCTAGAGCCAGTTGCTCAGGACCATGTCCAGATGGCTTTTGAATATCTCCAAGAGGGGAGAATCCACAACCTCTCTGGGCAACCCCTTCCAGCGCTCGGTCACCCTCATAGTAAAAAAAAAGTTTCCTTATGTTCAGATGGAACCTCCTGTGTTTCAGCTTGTGCCCATTGCCTCTTGTTCTGTCTCTGGGCACTAATGAAAAGAGCCTGGCTCCATCTTCTTTGCACCCTCCCTTCAGATATTTGTACACACTGATAAGATCCCCCCTGAGCCTTCTCTTCTCTAGAATAAACAGTCCCAGCTCTCTCAGCCTTTTCTCATAGGAGGGATGCACCAGTCCCTTAATCATCTTCATGGCCCTTTGTTGGAGTCTCTCCAGTATGTCCATGTCTCTCTTGTACTGGGGAGCCCAGAACTGGATGCAGGACTCCAGGTGTGGCCTCACCAGTGCTGAGTAGAGGGGAAGGATCACCTCCCTTGACCTGCTGGCAACAGTCCTCCTAATGCAGCCCAGGATATCATTAGCCTTCTTTGCCGCAAGGGCGCATTGCTGGCTCATGTTCAACCTGGTGTCCACCAGGACCCCCAGGTCCTTTTCTGCAAAGCTGCTTTCCAGCTGGGTGACACCAGCATATATCAGTGCATGGGGTTGTTCCTCCCCAGGGGCAGGATTTTGCCCTTCTCCTTGTTGAACTTCATGAGGTTCCTGTCAGCCCATTTCTCCAGCCTGTCCAGGTCCCTCTGGATGGCAGCACCACCTTCTGCCATATTGGCCACTCCTCCCAGTTTTGTGTCATCTGCAAACTTGCTGAGGGTACACTCTGCCTCATCATCCAGATCATTAATGAAGATGTTGAACAGGACTGGACCCAGTATTGATCCATTGAGTACACCACTAGTTACTGGCCTCCAACTACACTTCATGCCACTGATCATCATCCTCTGGGCCTGGCCATTCAGCCAATTTTCAATCCACCTCACTGTCTTCTCATCCAGCCCTTACTTCGTCAGCTTCTCTAAGAGGATCTTATGGGAGACAGTGTCAGAGGCCTTCCTGAAGTCTAGGTAGACAATGTCCACTGCTGTCCCCTCATCCACCAGGCCAGTCATTTCATCATAGAAGGTTATCAAGTTGGTCCAGCATGACTTCTCCTTGGTGAATCCATGCTGACCACTCCTGATGACTTCCTTGTCCTCCATGTGCCTGGAAATGGTTCCCAGGATTAGCTGCTCCATCACTTACCCAGGGATCGAGGTGAGACTGACCTGCCTGTAGTTCCCTGGGTCCTCCTTCTTGAAGATAGGAGTGACATTTGCCTTCCTCCAGTCTTTGGGCACTTCTCCCAATCGCCATGATCGATCAAAGATTATTAAATGTGGCCTTGCAATGGCATCAGCCAGCTCTCTCCGCACTCATGGGTGTATCCCTTCGGGGCCCATGGACTTATGTATGTCCAGTTTGGCACATCTTCCTTGCTCCAGCCTTTCCCCCTGGGCTCTGGGACCTGGGATTCCTGAAGGTTGGTCTTGCTAGTAAAGACTGAGGCAAAGGAGGCATTCAGTACCTCAGCCTTTTCCATGTCCTGTGTCACTAGGGCCCCTGCCCCATTCAGCAATGGGTCCACATTTTCCCTAGTCTTCCTTTTGTCACCTATGTACTTATAGAAGCCCTTCTATTTGTCTTTGACATCCCTGGCAACATTCAATTCCATGTAAGCTTTGGATTTCCTAACCTCATTCCTGGATGCTCGGACAATGTCTCTGTATTTCTCCCAGGTTACCTGTCTCTGCTTTCACCTTCTGTATGCTTCCTTTTTCTGTTTGAGTTTGTCCAGGAGCTCCTTGTTCATCCATGCAGGCCTCCTGGCATTTTTGCCTGACTTCCTATTCATTGGAATGGACCATTCTTGAGCTTGGAGGAGGTGATCCTTGAATACTAATCAGCTTTCTTGGGCTCCTTTTCCCTCCAGGGCCTTATCCCACAGAACTCTTCCAAGCAGGTCCCTGAAGAGGCCAAAGTCTGCTCTCCTGAAGTCCAGGTTGTGAGCCTGCTTTTTGCCCTCCTCCCTGCTCTCAGGATCCTGAACTGCAACATCTCATGTTCACTGCAGCCAAGGCTGCCTTTGACCTTCACAACCCCAACGAGCCCCTCCTTGTTGGTATGTGGTCCAGCAGAGCATCTCTCCTTGTTGGCTCCTCTGTCTCTCGGGTCAGGAAGTTGTCATTGATGCACTCCAGGAACCTCCTGGATTACTTGTGCCCCGCTGTGTTATCCCTCCAGCAGATATCAAGGTGGCTGAAGTCCCCCATGAGGACCAGGGCCTGCGAATGTGAGGCTGCTCCTATCTGTTTGTAGAAGGCCTCATCCACTCGGTCTTCCTGGTCAGGCGGCCTGTAGCAGACACCCACTATAACGCCCCCTTTGCCTGTCCTCTCTTTAATCCTAACCCATAAGCTCTCCATTGGCTCCTCATCCATCCCCAGGCAGAGCTCCGTGCACTCCAGCTGCTCTCTTACATAAAGGGCAACTCCCCCTCCTCATCTTCCCAGCCTGTCCTTCCTGAAGAGCCTGTATCTGTCCATCGCAACACTCCAGCCATCCCACCACACCTCCGTGATTCCAACAAGATCATAGCCCTGCAGCTGCACACAGATCTTTAATCCTCATGGTCCTGGATTTTAAGGCCAGATGTGTCTTCCATCAGTAGCCTTCTACTGTGTGCTTTTAAAATGGAAGGTCAGTTTGCCAATGTAAAAAATGGTTTCAGCATACTTACTTTATCTTGCAAGAATTTCTTTATCAATATCAGCTGTGCTGACTCTCATTTTCCGCTTCTGATCTAGAAAAATCAAATTTGAAGGCTTCTGTTACTTCAGATGATTTTCTAAAGCAACTTTTTGTCTGTCTCACGTTTTCAGTGACAGAGGCATTTCTTCAAAAGGTTAAAATGCTTCCTTATTGCACTAGGCTTTGCAATGGGTAGTTGCTGTTGTTGCGTGGAAGAGGTAGCCATATTTCACTTGTGATGTATGCAGAGAACCTGTGCAACATGTTGGTATGAAAGATACTATGTACATGTAAAATATTTTATGATGTGTTCACATTTATATGACCGTTGAATGCTATTTTGTAATGCTGCCATAATATCAATAACGTAACAAATTTTCAGCATTGTCACACTTGTTAAGAATACAGATCAGCAAATAGGTCATTTATGCCAGCATATTATTTTAGCAATTTCCAGCCTTCTTGCCATTGGTCATTTCTCACTGACTTGTCAAATCATATTGAGCTTATATTAAACATAGTTTCAAGGGCTCTGGAGAATGAAAAAAGTCAAAGCAGAAACTGAAATAATAGTTGAAACTTCTGGTGTTCAAAGAATTAGCAAATATTAATACAGGAGCAAAAGGGATTTCTATATTTTATCTTTGGTAGGAAGGCACCAGCAGAGAAGAAACTTCTGCACTCTGTAAAAGAGCCCAGGGGAGCAACTGAACAAAGTTTGAAGTAAAATGATTGACTCCTGTATGCCTTTATACACTCATTTGTTGGTTGAAGAAAAGGCTTCTCAGTCACAGCAGCACTAAGGTCATTTACATTAAGAGGCCTTTGGAGCACAAAAACTTCAGTGCTCATGTAGACTGCAAGTCTCTTCAAGCATTCTTGCCAGGTACTTGTGTACTGTGCTTTTTCTCCAAGCAAAGAAGTTGCAACTTTTTAGGGTAACATTAAGTTCAGGATCAGAATGTAGGAGATTGGGCGGGGGGGGGGGGTGGGGTGGGGTGGTGGAGAGAAGGAGGACTAGTTTGTTTTTTACTCTGAAGAAAAACTTCTGGTTTTGCAAACAAAAAACCATTTTTTAAATTCTCAAAAATAATAAATAAAAGAACTCTGCTCCCATCATGACCTCTCCTCTTTCACAGAACCTGTACACATCTTTCTTATAGGAAAAACATCAGTACCACATTTAGGATTACCTTTTCCTACACATATGTGAACAAGAAAACTTGTTCTTCTTCTCCTTCTTACACGTGCCTGAATCTCACTTTTCATTTTCCTCTTTGCTACTTCCCTTCTGCTGCACCCCTGTGATGTCTCCCTGTTAGCCATTGAAGCTTGACTCTCTTGCTGTGACCTGAGTCCTAATCCATTCTTTTCTCATTCATCTTGGGGGTCACCATCTTTCTCTTTTATGCCCTCTGTAACAGATGGCTCCTATTAATGTGCATTTCCTCTGGGTCAGAGAACAAGCAGCCTCTTCAAAAACTTCTGCTAATGACCTCAAACCTCCTGAGGAGGAGCTGCCAGTTATGCTATATTCCTATATGCGTGGCCAGTGTAGAAGGCAAACACCTGCCAATGAGAAGCTGGTTTGAGGCCATAAACAGCAAGTTGAATTTGGACTCTAGACTTTGACAAGTGAGTGCCACTTGGTCCTGAAAGTGCCCCATCTTTCTTTTTTATCAAAGAAGTGCTGTATTGGGTTTAAACTATTATCTCTACAAGCTATGATAATCATCCTTGATCATCCAAATATAGTCTAAATATTGCAAAAAATTAGTTTTGTTATTAATTAAAAACTGAGCTATTAATTAAATGGATGTTCTGAAATAAAATCCAAATATTATCACCACTACAGTCAAATCCAGGTTATGGCCCCTATCTGTGATCATCTGGAGACAAAGGAGTTTACAAGCATAATCCCATTCCACTGTGTGTATAAAATGTTGTTTAGAAAGTAATTGTGGTCATTTTGAAACTGTCTCAAAGTATCAAATTCTGCTAACCACTTAGTAAGTGATGTTTGGACCTAGTCAGTTTGGAGTCTCAGAGCTTTGGACTACTACATATATCAAAAAGAAATACATCATTTCTTCTTTAATAGGGAATGTATTTTTGGAGGCATACTGAAATTATTTTTAAAAGCTCGGCATGCTTCCTCATTATGGAATTTATCAGAGATTATTTTCTAGCCTTTAAACTAGATGCCAAGAGTTAGCTTAAAACCAAACAAGCTAATAGATAAAAAAAAAGGTAATATTTCGGGTTTTTTTGCTTATTAACACTTCCCTCCCTGAACAGTATAAATTAATATGGAATAATTTTTCTGAGCCTGCAGAAAACCTAAAATAACAGCCTTAAGAGAAACATGAGTTTATCCCAAATATCTCAAGATAACATCATTCCTAAAGAATAATTATGGCAATCTATGATTCAACTACAGTTTTCTGCAGGAAAAATATTTCTGCAGTAGTGAGGTTAGATGTGAGGTACTGCTAGATGTAGTAACAGATAGTGGAACAAAGAGAGAAGAAAGGCAAGGGATAATGAGAAAGAGAATGAACTCAATCCTGCTATGCCTAGACAGTGTGATAATTTTGATCATTAGTGGTCCTGAGCCATCAGTCTGAAGTTTTTGAGTATGTTTCTCCTCTGGATCCCATCATCACCAGCACTATTACCTCAAGCCAACTCAGTTTACATGTTACATTTGATTCCAAGAATTGAATTTGTTGTGTTACCCTGCTGTGCATCAAAGTTAAATTTAATGATTCCCTACCTCTCTCCAAATAGCTTCTTAGGAAGAAAAATGCTTTTAGTTCTTCTCTACCAGCACAGCATCTGTGAAATCCTTTTCACCAGAACAGCTCCTTCTGTTTGACAGCCCAATGAAATCAGAGTTGTCTCTTCTAGGTATATATCTGAGTATTTAACATGACAATTAGATTTGGATTCAGCAAGTCAACCTCTGGGAAGTCATTTTCATGTCGGTAAAAGAAAGACAGACTATGACATTTCCTATTAGCAAGTTTTGGACAGTGTCAGCCAAAGAAGTTCTGGAAATGCTATTAAAAAACTGACGAAACTGCAACTTGAAACTATGTTCCTTATATCCAATTTAATGAACCGAGGGCCAGCTCTCAGTGAAAAATGTTATTGCCCCTCTTAAGGAAAGAGAAGGTTTTAGCCACTGGTACTACAGAGAACATACCATATTTATTTACAGTATTAGTGGTACATGAACAACAACCCATTCTGTACTCCCTTCTGATCAGATCTGGATAACAGGGCCTGTTATTCTGCATAGTGCCTTGTAAGCACCAGAGACCAACAGATGCAGGATCAGTTGGGAAAAATGCTCAAAGAACAGGGTAAAACTGGCCTTCATTCCTTGATGGCTGCCTTGTTAGACAAATTGTTCTATTCATGTTTTCTATTTGATTTTCATCAACTTACAGATCATCCAGTAACAGATGGAACCACTAGTTCATTTGTTTTAGTTTTTTTCCCCCAGCTATGATACGCTAAATGATTTCAGCCTTACACCAATTATCCATAGCAAAGGATTATTATTGCGTGGGGTTGTACCTAGACATTTAGTGAGCTAGTGTACAAAATGGCTGACATCTACTCATTTTTATTTCTTGTGGGAAGAAAGCAATGCTGTTTCATATTCTTTACTCGCTTCCTAATTATTTTCATATTCCATTAAAGAGAGTAAAAGCAATCTATAAAGCTCTTTATGGTTTGGGCCCTGTCTATTTTTGCAAGGAAGGATGGTCTGTGGTTGAAGCAGTGGAAACTGAGGAAATTGAGGTTTGATTGATTCTTTGCCTGTTATAAGGCCTTAGTGACCTTAGGTTATGGATAGCTCAGTCTTGCTGGGCCTCAATTCACCACTGATAAAAGAAGAGTAAAACTCCTCTGTCTGACAGGAGTACTTTTATATCTATACAAAGATTTTAGAGGCACCCTGGGTTTACTTTGATTAATGCTTTATAAATGCCTATGCAAATAATTTCAAAGGCAGAGTGTTTCCCCATTATGCTCTCTCCTGACACTTGAGAAACAGAAAAATACACAAACTAACATACTTCATGTCTTGGTATTCATGGTTTATGGATGATAGCAAGTTCCTTCCCTTTTTTTTTAATAGTACTTGGTCCAGAAAATCATTTTTCCTACTCTTATAGAGTCAAAGTCAGTTAACCCTGACAGCACACTATAAGCTCTATATATTTGTGAGAATGGATGGAGGTGAAGGATATGTTATTTGGGTAGAGATGGTAGCTTTTCTGGATGATAGGAAACTACTTTAACCAACCTTACTTTTTTTTGCTAACTCTGGCTTATATTGGCAACAAAGTAGTGAAAACATTTTATAAGATAATAAAAGTCCCCTGAGCAGTGGAACCAAGGAATCCTGGTCTCCTATGGTGTATGTTCAAAATGTGGGCTCTTGTCAAGATATCTGAATGCCTAACAAAGAGCAAGCTCATACTTCAACTACGTCCTCAGTGAAGGTACTAAAGGGGTTTCTCTCTTCTCTGCTCAACACCTATTTTCACTAAATTTGAAGGAAGTTCATATCTTCAATATGAAATTCACTTGAAACTGGCTAATGGGCTCAGAGGTATTATGAGCCAGATAAACAGAAAGACAGGTGCACAGACAGCATGGCAACATACATTTTGTTTCCTCAGAAAGACAGGATTAAAAGTGAATTGAATAATGCTACTGAGTAACAGTATTGTATTGGGTGTATGTGGCAAGGTTGGCGGGGGGGGGAGCTGCAGGGGTGGCCTCTGTGAGAAGAGGTCAGGAGCTGCCCTGTGCTGAACACAGCTGAGTCCACAATAGACCCACTGCAGGTCAAAGATGAGCCAATCGGAGAAGTTGGTGGTGCCTCTGTGAAAACATATTTAAGAAAGGGCAAAAAACACCACACAGGCAGAGGAAGAGGGGTGGGGAGAGAGTGAGAAACAGCAGTGTGAACATCAAGGTCAGAGAAGAAGGAGGGGGAGGAGGTACTCCATGGCACTGGAGCAGGTATTCCCCTGCAGCCTGTGGAAGAGATCATGGTAGAGCAGTTGGATATTTTCTGAAGGAATTGTGGCCCATGGAGAATCCATGCTGGAGCAGGGGAAAAGTATGAGGAGGAAGGAGCAGCAGAGAGGAACCGTTATGTACTGACCATAATCCCCTGCCCCCCATCCCCCCTGCACCGCGGGGTGGGTAGAGGAGTTGGGAATGAAGTTGAGCCTGGGAAAGGGAGGGTGGAGGGAAGGTGGTGTTTTAATTTTTTTGTCTTTGTTTTTCACTATCCAAATCTATTTTAGTTGGCAATAAATTAAATTAATTTTCCCCAAGTCAAGTCTGTTTTGCCTGTGACGGTATCTGGTAAGCAATCTCCCAGTCTTTGTCTCAACCCACAAGCTTTTTCATCCTATTTTCTCCCCCTGTGCTGTTGAGGAGGAGGAGGGAGAGAGCAGCTGAGTGGGAGTTTGGCTGCTCACCACACAGTAGCAAAGATAGGTGATAACTTTAACAGTATGCAGAGTCTCACAAACAGACAGAAAAGACTAGTTTAATGTCTGAGAACTGAAAAACCCAGTAAACAACCCTTGATTTGTTTTGTTATCTGTCAAGTTCTTCAGATCCCCTCAAGACACTCAAGCATTTTGACAACTATAAAAAACAAGATGAAGATGAATGCATGACTAGACAGATTGAGACTGGACAATGACTGCTGAGTTCTCAGTGTCAAGGAGTGCTCTCGGCTCATATTTCAATGGATGATGCTCTGACCTTCAAAACAGGTATTACAAATAAGCATATACCTAAAGGCATACTATTTTGCCACTGGCTTTCTTACACTTCTTTGAAATAAGTCATATTACCAAGTGTTTGAATTTCTTTAAGGGGCTTTGAAAGGAAACTGGATTCCTGTTTCTTGCACTGAATCTATATTAAAGTCCTACACTCTTTTTTTTTACCTTTTTTTTTTTTTCTGATTGTTTGCAGGGCCCAGGAAGTACCTTTTTTTCTGCATTGTTGCAAAACTTGACTTCTTGGGCTTGGGGGTTTTGAAAGGGAGGTATGTGAAATGGCATTGGTGGGAGGGAAGTTTCTTTTATTCCTGCGAAGCATAGGACTAGAAGAGGGATGCAAGATAGGGTGCAAAAGTGCATTAAAATATTCCTCAGATACCCGATTTGTAGTTTTTCCCATGCACTTTGGGTTGAACCAGTTACCAACAATTTGTTCAGGAAGAAACTTTCCCCACAGCAGACTTGTGGAGACTATTGAGGTGGTTTAGTTTTTTACCTCCTCTGTAACAGAGGAAGTAGTCCACTCTGCCCAACCCTACTATATTGGCAATAGACTGAAGTCCTCCTCCTCTCTCCCAGTGATGATAAGTGTGACTTTTGATCCTTTACATAAGATTTAGGTATGTCAAAGGGTGCCAGGGAATGGCCCATGCACCGTGGACCTGTTTTTACTTCATATCCACTGCACAGTGACCTGAGCAGTCTCTTGCAGCTCTCTGTGAGGGAATGTGTGTGCAGCAGCAGGTTCATTCAGAAAACTTGTGCTGACCCTGTGTGCTGGTTTTGGCTGGGATAGAGTTAATTTTCTTCATAGTAGCTAGTATGGGACTATGTTTTGGATTTGTGCTAGAAACAGTGTTGATAATACAGGGATGTTTTCATTATTGCTGAGCAGTGCTTACACAGAGTCAAGGCCTTTTCTGCTTCTCACACCACCCCACCAGCGAGTAGGCTGGGGGTGCACAAGAAGTTGGGAGGGGATACAACTGGGACAGCTGACCCCAACTGACCAAAGGGATATTCCAGACCATATGATGTCGTGCTCAGCATATAAAGCTGGGGGAAGAAGAAGGAAGGGGGGGGACACGTTCGGAGTGATGGCGTTTGTCTTCCCAAGTAACTGTTACGCGTGATGGAGCCCTGCTTTCCTGGAGATGGCTGAACACCTGCCTGCCGATGGGAAGTAGTGAATGAATTCCTTGTTTTGCTTTGCTTGTGCGCGCAGCTTTTGCTTTACCTATTAAACTGTCTTTATCTCAACCCATGAGTTTTCTCACTTTTACTCTTCCGATTCTCTCCCCCATCCCATCAGGGGGGAGTGAGTGAGCAGCTGTGTGGTGCTTAGTTGCTGGCTGGGGTTAAACCATGACACCTTGTTTCCTCGAGGAGATACAGAGCTGCCTGTGGCATGGCTGCTTTTTTCCTGGCAGGGAGAAATGAGACTCAGTGAGATTCCTCCAGATGGAAAGTCAGGAAGTCGACTAAAAACACACATATGAATGCATACAAAAGTTATTCGTTAAGTAATTTCACATTGCCCTAAACTTGTGCTTTCTTGTATTGGGTGGAGAGAAGGCCTGCTAGTTTTACAGAAGAGTCGGCTGGATGCTTTGGAGCACCTGAGTGAGCCGCTTGGCCCGCAGGGCCGTGGCCGGCCCACTGGATTTACAAGTGTTGCACACTCTTCGGAACCTCGCTCTGATTAGCCGAGCCCTTGCCAGTGACATCAGCCGGCTCACTTTTCATTAGCCGGCTGGTTGCTGGGACTGTAGGACTTCTAGCGAGACACTTAACCCTCTCGATGCCGCGCGGCGCCGGCGGCGCCGGCCGTCCCAGTGGACCCCCGCAGCCTGCTGGCAGGACCGCGCACTTCTCACGTAGGAGGGCGCGGGGTCGGTGGTGCGAATCGAGCCTCGGAGAGGCTGCGACGAGGGAGCCGCGAGGGAGACGTGGATCCCCCTCCTCTCGCTCCTTTCGCATCATCGCCCTTTTAAACGGGCGCGCTAAGGCACCCAGAGTAGCACGCGGTCTGGGGAGAGAGCACAGGGATTGGTGGGTCTGCCGCCTGGTGGACACACCCTCCATGCAAAAAGGCTCATCTGAGTGAAAGAGGCAAGAAGGTAAACAGAGTTGGTTTGTGCTGTCTGTTGGCTGATGGGGGGGGGGGGGGGGGGGGGCTCCGAACCTAACGCGATGGGATTCGGCGCGGCAGTTCCTGAGCAGGAGTGCGCGGGGCAGCCAGCAGTTTCCTCTTTACTAGCGGCCGCGCCTCGGTGTCCGCCGCTGTCGTCAGACCCAGGCCGACTGTGCGGGCGGCGAAGCGCTGTTCCTCAGCACTGCCCTCCGTCTGCTGAATATTGCCTTGGGGTGGGGGGGTGGTGAAAGACGAGCCCTAGGAGCAATTTGAATTTTTTTTTCCCTCACGTTTTCTTTTATTAAATATCCCCCAGTGAACTACTCGAGGTCGGCTCTGGCAGCTGTGTCTCTGAGCCTTGTCCCAGCGGCACGCTGCCCAATACTGGACTGACCCTCCAGCAGTTGGTGGACCATGGCTTGCAGCACCTGGCGCGACAGTGCGGCAGGCCCAAAGGGAGTCTATTGAGGTGCCCCGTGCCTCCCGGGGACTTGGCGAAGCGCAGCCGGCAGCGGGAGTGGGACTGTGCACGGCAGCGGCGGGGCTGCTCCCGTACCATGTCGGCTGTTGCCTACATGGACTTCGTGGCTGCCCAGTGCCTGGTGTCCATCTCCAACCGCTCTGCCGTGCCTGAGGCGGCACAGCTGAAAGTGCCGGGCGAGGAGCAGGTGGGAAAGGACCTGTGTGACCCTCGTGATGCTTGGAAGGACTACTGCACCTTGGTGACCATCGCCAAGAGCCTCCTGGAGCTGAACAAGTACCGGCCCCTGCCCGTCCCCTCCGTCTGCAGTGGCAACGTGGAGAGCCCGGACGAGGACGTGTGCTCTGACAGTGATGCGACCACAGAGCCGGGGTCGAGCCCGGCACGCAACTCGGCGCTGGGGCAGCCCCCCCACCTGTGTGATGCCGTGCCCCCCAAGGGGAAGTTGGTGGCTGAGAAGCGGCACAAGTGCCCCTACAGCGGCTGTGGCAAGGTCTATGGGAAGTCCTCCCACTTGAAAGCCCACTACCGAGTGCACACAGGCAAGCTGCAGGCGCGCGGGTGGGGGGGGCGGGGCTTGAGAGAGCTGCTTGTCCTCGGATGAACCCTGTGGGGATCGTTTGCCGCAATATCACTTATTTCCCCTCCCACACTTCAGATGGGGAGCCTGTGGAGGGGGGTCCCGTGTGAGCCCTACATCGGTGGCACCGTAAATCTGGCCGAGAGCCCTCGAGGTTGTCTAAAATAGCGCGGCTTGGTCGGGTGCGGTGTCTGCCAGGCCAGCGGCTGGTGAGCAGGCCGCCTGCCACCGTGGGGAGTGAGAGTAGGGCCAGCTGCCCTGGGCAGAGCTGTGGGGCATGGCTCATCCTCCCGCATCCCCGTGGGCTTCCTGAATCCTCAAGGGAGGGCCCAGCTCAGCTCCTCTAATAGCCCTGGTGTGAAAGGGCCGGCAATTAATGGAGGAAAGCCCAAGGAAGAAAAAGGCAGGGAGCAGAAGAGCAAATCTCGTGGAAAATCTTGTTTTTTAGAAAGGTAGCAACCTTGTGGAATACACTTTAGGTAAACGGATCAGTTTGAAGAGAAGCTGTTGGTGACTGATATTCCAAAATTGCTGTATTGCTTTTATTTATGAGCTTCTTGAATCGGACTTTCTGATCCAGCACTACAGCACATAAGTTTCTTAGTTATGTGACAGTCACCTTCATTATAGATGCTGTGGTAGGTTAACCTTGGCTGGCTGTCATATCCCCACCTAGCTGCTCTCTCACTCCATCTCCTCAACAGGACAGAGGGAGAAAATAAGGTGGAAAAGCTCATGGATCAAGATAAGAACAAGGAGATTGCTTACCAATTACAGTCATGGGCAAAACAGACTCTACTTGGGGAAGATTATTGCCAATTAAAAATAGAGTAGGACAGTGAGGAAACAAAACCCAAAACTTTTTAAATAAATAAATAAAACCCAACCTCAAACACTACCACCCACTTCTTCCCAGGTTCACCTTCACTCCTTCGTTCCTGACTACCTCCTCCCCACCCCAAGCGGCACAGGGGGGATGGGGAATAGGGGTTGTGGTCAATTAGTGTGTGTAACACTTCGTCTCTGCTGCTCCTTCCTCCTTACACTCTTCCCCTGCTCTAGCGTGGGGTCCCTCCCATGGGATACAGTCCTTCAAGAACTGTTCCAGCATGGGCCCTTTCTGCAGGGTAGAGTCCATCAGGAACAGACTGCTCCAGCATGGGCTCCTCACCAGAGGCCGCAGTTCCTTCCAGGAGCCTGCTCCAGTGTGTATTCTCCACAGGCTGCAGCTCCCTTCAGGGCATATCCACCTGCTCCAGCATGGCCCTCTCCATGGGCTGCAGGGGGACAACCTGCTTCACTATGGTCTTCTCCACAGGCTGCAGGGGAATCTCTGCTCAGGTGCCTGGAGCACCTCCTCCCCCTCCTTCTTCACTGACCTTGATGTCTGCAGGGTTGTTTCTCTCACATATTTTCTCACTCCTCTCTCTCACAGCTGCTGCACAGCATTTTTTTTTACCCTTTCTTAAATATGTTATCACAGAGGCGCTACCAACATCGCTGATTAGCTCAGATTTGGCCAGTGGTGGGTCCACTTTGGAGCTGGCTGAAACTGCCTCTGTCTGGCACAGGGGCAGCCCCTGATCTCTTCTTATACAGGCCACCCCTGCAGGCCCCCCCCCCCCCCCCCCCGCTACCAAAACCTTGCCATGTAAACCCAATGCAGATGTTTACTATAATATTGGCTGTGGCAGAGCAGCTTTATATGAATATGCTGAGCATGTTTTGAATGTAAGGAAATCCTCGCTACTTTTCAGAGTATTAAGCTCTGAAAGAACACAGAGGCAAACTTTCTGCTCATATAAATGAGCAAGTTTCAGAGACACTAATGGCATTTTGCTCACTTGCAGTAGTAAAGATTTTTGGCCCATTTTCTAAAAATAAATCAGTGGCCTTGGGTAAAAAAAAAAAGCTCTCCTGCTGTTCTTTGAAAGGATGTGTATTTGGTAATGCTCAACTACTGTTTTTACCTTTTTGAAGCCAGGTTTAATTCATCAGTTTTGCAGTCTGTGTTTTGATAGCTCTTAGTATCTTTAAGCTTTGCTTCATGCCAGGGAAACTGGATGTTTCAGGATCTTAGTAATGGCTTGAGTACTGAAGTTGTGTTGTATGTTGGCACCATACTCTGTCTCAATTCTGGGCTATGTGAAGTGAACTGTTAAATCTTGCATAGCTCCTGACAAAGGGGATGCCACGTCTCCCTTGCACAGTGATAAATTACACCTTTTGGCTTTTGTTGGCAGACCCCCTCAAGCAGGTGAAGGATGAAATGAACTTAAGGGGAAAATTCCAAAAGTATGCGACTTAAAAACCTGTGTCAGCCCCACAGACTCCCCATGGAAGAGACTTTCTTCAGGGACTTAGGTTACTTTGCAAATGATACTAGCAGGTTAACTTGTACTCCCTAGGGATTTAGCCACTGTCCATATGGGATTGGCTTCTTCTCTGCTCAGCTGTTCCTGTTATCATAACCCATCTCAGCTGAGATGGCATTTTTCACAAGGGCTTCATTTGTAAGACTGTGTCCTTTAATACCCATGTACTCTCCCAAGCGGTTTAGTGTGGCAAAATGGAAACTTAGTGATTAAAAAAAATCTGCTGCAGCAACTCTTATTTCCTCTGGTTCTACCTAACAATTAAGAGCATAGTAATTGTAGACTTTTTTTAATTTCTCTAGATTAAAGGGCTGTGTATGGGTAAGGAAAGGCATGGATCAAAGGAAACACACTGCCACGTGCTTCATATCTGTTTTGGTAATGACTTCTTTTCTGGATTTTGTATATTGGCAGTGATAGTAAGTGGTGAAGTAAAAAATGAAGTTATCACTGAGGGAACATGTTGCAAGTTATTGCTTTAGTATTTAGTGCAGTCTGAGTAGGGCATGGTCAAATCTGAACACTGGCTAAACTTCTATTGCTCTGACTTGCCTGTTCATCTAGCTATATTTGTATTGCAAAGGAAGAGACCTGGAGTTGGCTATCTACCTATGCCCTACTAGGAGATCTGTTATGTGCTTGGCTCAAGAGGTCAGGAGAAGGAGGATTACTGGATGTGGTTCAGTGGCAGACTCTGCATTTAGGTGGAGTTAAGACTGTCTCCATGAGCAAGGAAAGAAGATGGTCAGTGATGACCCTTAAATAACCTCAGTACCTACCCTAGGGATTATTGTGTTATCAACTCAAAGATTTCAGCTCAAATCCTCTTTTGGAGACTGAAGGTAACCGACGCCTTGCAAAATTTTGGCTCACAAGTGACAAAGGAAATAAATATATTAGTATCACTTCCACTTAGTGCTCAGATACCCACCCTGATATGGGGACCAAAATAGACATCAACTGGGATAGCATTTTGGGTGTTAACATGAAAATTAATATACTGTACAACCCACACTGCTTGCTGTATGCAATACAGTTCTAAGTATCTTCTGAAGTGGTGTGAGGCTTACAAAGGCCACTCACTTATGGGTGGCACATAACTCCAAGTATTAAATGTTTAACTTGGACACACTAATGTACCTTCACTGTAGTTCTGTGTGATTAAAAACATTACAAAAATGCAGCAGTAAATAAAATTTGAGAGCTTTCTAATATGAACAGTTAATAGTAACCAACTGAAATACTAAATGATGCTGCTAATACTAATTACTTTTTATAAATGGCAGAACAATTCTATAGCAACAGTGGGATTTGATTGAGCCTCCAGAGTTATTCATAACTACATATTGCAGAGTGTTAATGCTCCCTTCTCAGTACCATTTTTTTAAGAAATCATTTATTTCATCTCAGATTTTTTAATCCCTTCCATCTACCTTCCACTTCTTCATCAGGCCATCAATTTGGTTTCTTGCTGCTTTGTAGCCTTTAGTTGAAGTAGATACACAGCTATCAATTAAAAACTTCCTGGTCTTAAAATTTTAATATTTAACCTCAGTCTCTCAATCTTGGACAATGACTTTAGGACTTTGATTCACACCTATGACCTTGCTTGTACCAACATGACTTTTTACTCATGGATGCTAACTAAACAAGGTGGAAAGCTCTGAATACTGATTTGTGCTGTGTAATGTTGAGAATCTAAAAATTCACTGGACCATATTTGGTCAGCTAACAGAAAATGAGACATGAAAGCAAATAAAGTTAGAAGACCAAATACTTGATGTTCAGAGGTTAAAGGTCTGTATCTTACTAGTAATTCTCTAAACCTGTTGGTTCAAAGGCACTATGTATTTCAGAGACCAAAACTATCTGTATAATAACTGTTTGCTTGGGCCTTTGAGTCTAGCTAAATTTCCAGAAGACTGTGGTGGGTTGACCCCAGCCAAACAGCTACCCTGCCCCTTTCATTCACCTCTCCTGTGGGATGGGGAGAAAATAGAAGGAAGGCAAGAAGACCTGTGGATTGAGATAATGTCAATTTAATAGGGAAAGCAAAAGCTGTGTGCTCAAGCAAAGCAAAATAAGGAATTCATTCACTACTTCCCATCAGCAGGCAGATATTTAGCCATTTCCTGGAAAGCAGGACCTCAGCATGTGTAATGGTTGCTTGGGAAGACAAATGCCATAGCCACGAACATCCCTGCTTCCTCCTCCTTTCCCTGAGATTTTATTGCCGAGCATGATGTCATATGGTATGGAATACCCCTTTGGTCAGTTTAGGTCAGCTGTCCTGGCTATGTCCCCTCCCAAGATCTTGCCCACTCCCAGCCTACTGGCCTTTGAGCCAGGTGGGGGATTTGGAGAGACAGCCTTGATGCTGTGCAAGCACTGTTCAGCAGTAGCCAAAACATTGGTATGTTATCAACACGGTTCTAGCCACAAATGCAAAGCACAGCACTATATGGGCTGCTATGAGGAAAGTTAACTCCATCCCAGCCAGACCCAACACATCCATTTAAAACTGTCTTCTGTGGTGATCTTAACAAAAAAGTCAGTGGATGGTGCTGCACATCCTACTTAAGCAAGCAGCCCTTGGTTGTGCCACCATTCCCACTGAACTCAGTATGACTTAGAATAGGATTTGCAGGAGGAAGCTAAGGAAGTCTGAACTCTCTTCTTTTCCAGAGGGTAGGCCTTTCATTTCTTGCCAGACCCCCAGTGTTTCTGTGATATAATCAGGTACTTCTTCATTCTATCTTGGATGTATACCTAAATTCAAAATTTATTAACTTGCAAAAGCCTGTGGTACAAGGACAAGCCTATCACTGAAACTAAACTACTACCTTTCCTGTCTTATCACTACTATCCAAAAGTAACTTGGAATTTATTATTTAAATTCTGATGTCTTGGACAGGAACACTATTACGGGTAAGACTGTGTGAACTATTTCCCATAGCATCTCTGAGGTACATGGCACTTCGAGTAGAAGATAAAAGATGGTGTTATCCCAAAGCTCACAAGCCAAAAGCTGTTTGTCTGGAGGGCAGGTGGAGGATATGAAATATGAAGTGACCTTACCTTAGTCTCATAATACTTAGGTAGTATTATGAGAATAGGACAGGTAAACTCTGATCAAGTTTGGTAGTAGCAGGATGGATTACAAGAGTGGTCTTTCTGCACAACAGTCTTGAGTATTGAGGTGGCATATTGAGGGCTTCCTGAGTATAGAAAAAGGCCCAGACATAGGCAAGATGTGCACAAGACCAGAGCCCTGGAAGTAAGAGCAGATATGCAGAGGATTAGCTTGAAAATGCAAAGACTTCTTTAAATAGGTAATTTTAGAGGTTTGATATGGCCAGTAATATGTAGGTTTACTATTAGCCTCAAAAATGAGGGGGGGGGGGGAAGGGGATACTTAACAGAGGAGGATGTGCAGACCAGAGGATCTCCAGGGAAAATACAGACATATGAGAGTAAATAAGCAATCATCTCAGCCAGAAGGCCTGGGCAGGGAGCATTGAGCAAAGGACAAGATACCAAAAGAAAGGAAAAGAATGGCAGGAGAAACTAAATTAAAGAATGTACACTTGCTATGATGGTGTGAATGCAAGCCAGTTAAAGGGCATATGGCAGCTCATAGCAGAATCTCCTGGTTAGAAAAGAGGGATAGAGAAGATACCATGATGTTAGTTTGTGAGATGCCTCTTACAGGACCTTTAGAAGTTAACTCACCTGGTGGGGGTGTGTGTGTGATGTATGTGTAAATTCCAGACACTTCCCAAAATTTAGTGCTACAATTTGGTGGGAAGTTCATGTCTACATTAGTGCTACAATTTGGTGGGAAGTTCATGTCTACATCAGGTACTCTTAATTAAGGTTAGATGCACAAAAAATCCTGTTGTATGAAAAGTTTTCCCTCTAACTAGGTTTTATAGTCAACTGCCATCTTGTAAATCAGGTCTAAACAATACAAAGTTTGTAACATTAGGCAGTTGATACACCCTTAAACTCTTCTGACATTTTTCTCCAATTGATAGTCAGTAGTAGGTTGTGGACAGAAGCATGGATCCATAGATGGCCATTCTACAAGGTGAATCTGAGGAACACTTCTGGTAGAAGGGAAAGACACACACAGCAACTGATTAGTGCTTCAATATAGATATCATAGCATTGATCCAGGCGCCATATCAGTTTAGTTTGGTTGCTTAGTCTGGAGAAAAGGAGGCTCAGGGGAGACCTTATCGCTCTCTACAACTACCTGAAAGGAGGTTGTAGCGAGGTGGGTGTCAGTCTCTTTTCCCAAGTAGCAAGTGATAGGATGAGAGGAAATGGCCTCAAGTTGCACCAGGGGAGGTTTAGATTGGATATTAGGAAAAATGTCTTCACCGAAAGGGTTGTCAAGCATTGGAACAGGCTGCCCAGGGAAGTGGTTGAGTCACCATCCCTGGAGGTATTTAAAAGACGTGTAGATGTGGCACTTAGGGACATGGTTTAGTGGTGGACTTGGCAGTGTTAGGTTAACAGTTGGACTCGATCTTAAGGGTCTTAAGACCATGATTCTATGACTGTACTGCTTTGTTATTTGTATTCTAGATTATCACTGGATTGACAGACTGTACACATACAGATATGTTGTCAGTCCTCTGCTTGAGCTTTTTTGAGTATTTTATGTGAGCATAATCTGAAATTTATGCAATGCAATGACACATTGACAGTTCCCTTACAATAAGACTGAAGAGCAGAAAGTGGAGCCAGCGGGACATTTTTGCTAAACCCAAACCTTTGCCTGCAACCCCTGTTCTCAAGGATTTATAAGAACATGCAAATTCCTAGGGTTCTAATAGGCATATTTCCAGGTATTGGAGAAATATGATAATATTGACTGGAAGCCTTGCTAGCTGAGCAAGGTAGGCAAAAATCATAAAGATTAAGTCCAGTGTTGCCTGACTCAGTTGTGGTTTTTTTCTGTTTCAAAAAATAAAGTTAAGTGAGCATATGTTTCACAGTGGGGAAAACACCCCAGAAAAGCTTGCATGGATTATATTAATTCAATCCATGTAAGGAAGTACACATGTAGGAGAGAAGTAGTGAGCAGGCATTGCCCATAAGGATGTGACTCCTGTTGCCAGATGAATGTATTGAAAATGCAGCTCTACTGAATTCCTGCATGCTGTTGTGTTATGATATTGAAGACCATGTGGTAGGCATCACCTGTGCTTTTTTTAAGTTTGTGTCTCTTGCACTCCTAGGTGTTAGGATCCATGTGGGAACGATCATTCCCCTTCATTAATTGCAGTGCTGTTCTGTACCATGCTGTCATTCATTGCCTCACAGAGCTCCCAAACCTGCAGGCAGAAGCCAGGTTAAGATTAAAAGGCCAAACTCTGGGGTAGTGATGGTAAAGCACACTTCAAATGTTTATTTGTGGTAATGTAGTTTATCATCTAGATGTAAGCTATGGTGACTGTGAATAGCCTGAGAACACTCTATAAATACCTTAAACTTGAAGGAAGAATCTGTTGAAATATTGACTAATGAATTAATATTAAAATAATCAAAATTATATTATCTTTCTGAATACACATAAAATTGAGACCAGTAATGTACCTCAGTTTCATCATGTGTGTTTCTGGCCACAAGAGTTAAGCTTGTCTGTACATGAGCAACTTGATAAGATAACCACCACTTAACCTCCTTCACACACATCTTCAGAGAACAGAAGAGTACACTACAGTGAGGACAATGCTTGCTCTAAGCAAGCTGAGTTTAGCCGTTGTCCACCTGGTTGTGGTAGGCCCTACAGGCATGTTGACTGTGGTTACTTTCAGCTAGCCCCACAGATGCTTGCAACATTGATCTCTGCAGAGCCAGGTCACCAAGTGGAATCCGAAGAAAGGTCTTCCTTTGCAACCCAAATGCATAAGGAGAGCCAAGCACCTCAAAGAGGGAGCCCCAGCTGTGCATAGGGCTGTCTGTGTTAGCATGTTGGTAGTTCAGTGCCTGACTCCAAGCTGGAGAGAAAGATGGTCCTATCTTTGCTCAGGATGCCTAGCCATGAACCTTCTTCTGAAGCAAAGTGCGTATGCCAAGTCATTCCTCTTTGTGCTAGAGAGGAGGGGGGGACAAGTTCCATAACACTATTATACCCAGTAGCTCAGTAATTAGAAAATGCCATCAGTAGCTGAAAGACCAGTTTTCAAGTCCCTGCTCTGTGGAGTTTGGAAAGAGACCCCTCTAATCGGAGAAAGTTTCTGCTCCTTACCCTGTTGAAGCTGTTCCTCTTTAACAAGCATTTAATTATTTAGATGGAACAGGAACCTAAACCCAGTGCTTCTCAATACCAGGTAAGTGCCCTAAGCACCATGCTACGAGTTGGTCTCTCTCCATTGCTCAGTTAATATTTAAATATTACTGCAAAATGGAGGAAGTTCAAATGGAGAAAAGATGGAAAAGGAGAAGAGGTAGAGACTTGCCCCAGAGTACCCGAGAGTCTATTGCTGAGGATATTCCTCTCAGCTATGAAAAGTGTGACTTTAACTCTCAGGTGAGGTCTTTCATCTCCCAGGTAGCTTCCCTGACTGATAAACATAAGGGAGCACAATCCCCAAATAGTCTTTTCTAAGGCATACAGGGAGGGATGTAATCCAGTAGAGAAGCTACAAGAATGTTCCTTACATCTGACACTGTATCAGATGGGGGTAATAGCAAGACTGAGTCTCACGGATTCAGGCATGAGCTAGGACTCCCAACAGCTCAGTAGAGCTGGGTTTTAGTGGGTGGTTTTGCATCTGGGTTTGTTTTTGTTTGTTTGTTTGGTTGGTTTTTTTTGAAAGAAACTCAAACACCTGCACATGTAAGCAGCTGTTGAGTGGTGGTTTTGAGGATGTCAGAGCAGTCTACTTGTTGAAGGTGGCATTTTTAACACCTTAATCAACCTGTGGTGTTAAGTCCTGAGTGCTGGTGGAATAAACTTATTGATGCAAATTATCCATCCATTGCCTATCCTGTAATCACCTGACACCGATTAGGGGTCTGTTAAATCCATTGCAAGATGAGCTGGTTGAGGTTTAAGTGTTCTAGAAGTCCTTGTTTTATACAAATAGTACATACCATCCTCACTGCTGATCTTGCTCTGTGCTGTTTCTCACCAGCATCTGTAGCTTTGGTTGCCATGTTTTAATGATCCAATTTTGGACTCTCTCAGAAGAGGAAAAAGGCTGCTTGAAATGCCTCCAGTCCACTGCTCAGAAGTGGGTGTACAGATGCCTGTGAGATTCATCTTCATCAGAATATCTTGGATTTTGAATGTGTCCACATGTCCCACAGGAAACTGCTCATTCAGAGTGTGTGGGGGAAACAAGGACACTGGAAGACAAAAGGAAGAGAGACCTGAGATAACAGCTATTCTGAGGCAAGGAAGAAAGCCTGTCCATCTTTTTTCCTGCAATAAGCTGGACCATGTTCTTTGCACTCATCCATCTACAGAACCTGTGATACTTTGTGAGACACTGAGAAACACAGGAGTGGTGGCTGAGTGGGTTCACAGGAAGAAGAAAAGAAAAAATGCTTATTGTGGTCATGTCTAAGTCAAGGATTGTAGTTCAGGACCAGATCTTTTCAGGATACCAAGATTTCTTTGGAAAGTTCGAGTTCCAGCAGCCACAGAGCTTCAGAAGGATCTTGGAAGACAAAGACAAGAAGGTATGCTAGATTCTCCTATTTGAACCACGCAGAGTTGAATCTGTGTGTTGAAGCTGTGGGAATACTCTTTTTTTTCTTTTTTTTTTTTTTTTTCTTCTCCCCTTGCCCCCTCTGGCTTCATGCAAACAGTCCTGTTTTCCTAAGTAGTTTTGCTCTTGCCTGATGGCAAAAGATTTCCTTATTTCAGCTTTCCATAGTTGTGTGCTTTTCCATCTCCCTCTTTCCCATCAGCTCCCTCAAATCCCTGATAGGAAGGGGTCAGCCCTGCTGTAGTTCTGTACCTCTGGATTTTAGGGCAGGTGCTGCAGGCAGAGATGGAAGTCCCTGCAGCAGTAGATAATGGCTACAGCTATGCCATGTCACGTGGCTAGACACAGAATGGGAATCAAGTACAGACACTGCATTCTGTAAGTCAAACTCGGAACCATTCTTCAGTTTTGATACTTAATATAGTTGCTATTATACATCCTAGGCAACACAGTCCTACCATGTACCTGATGGTATCTTGTTTTGTACATACGTCAGTCAAGGGTGTCTAATTAGCTGTCCATTCATGCAGCTGCAACTACAGTCCATTTGACTTCCTAGTTAATGTGTGAAGCAGTATCATTAGCATTATTTGATAACAAACTGTTCTGCATTAGCTAACATAGATCCCAGACTCTGGACTCATGGCTGTGTCCAACTTCACTACTGTCAGCCAGAAAAACAAAGCAAGTCTAACAAACAACTCATCTTGGCCAGACTTCCATCCACACCAACAGCAATTTCTGAAAGTCTTCTGTAAAGTCAGTGCTCAAACAATTCCAGTAATTCACTTAAAATTAAGTTAATACACCGTGGAGTGAACTTAAAGTTTGCACCACAGAAGCTCAGTTTGTTCCAGTCCTAGTGCATGTTCTTTTATAAGCCTTTAATAGCCTAAGTGTGTGATTATCAATTTTGTCTTCAGCTTTTTCAAACACCACTTTTTCATTTTCCCTCTGGAAAAATAAGACAGTCCAGAACTTCTTTATTACTTGCTTGTCTAAATTAAGTCATCTTTGTTAAAGCCACTGAACTGCAGCTCCTAACCTCAGTCATCCACATCTAAACCAGTGTCTTGTAGTGAGAAGACAAATGATGATTCTGTACTATTAATGAATCTACTAATGCAGACTTTATATTCTTTTTTCTTTTCTTCCCCCCCCCCCCCCCCCCCCCCCCCCCCCCCCCCCCGAAACCCTGCACAAGACCACAATGTGGAAAATGTGGAATGTCTCAGGGCAGGACCAAAAAAAGCTAAATAATTGACCCCCTAGTCAGAAAAAACTGGAAAGTTACCTGCCTCAGCTCATAAAAAGCAGCTTAGATACAGGGTTTAAACTTGCAGAGAAATTAAAAACTCTCCATTTGAGGGAGAGCATGTGAGAAGGAAAAGGGAGAAAAGATCAACTGGAGCAAGAGAACAGAGATCAAAAGGATACACAATGGCTTTATATCCACATGGGATCTGACGCAAAAGCGCGAGTTCTTTAGACTTCAGAAAAGATCTATGGAGAACTGATGTTAGCTTGTGCTGTTATGTCTACCACTATGTCCCTGGTGGCAAACAGGACAAAGAATGGGAATTCTGCAGACACCTATTCCAATAACCTTTAAATGAATTTGTTTCATTTGTTACTTCTGTAAGCTGCCCTGGATATGTCTTTTGAATAAAGTTTTATCTCTCGTTCAGATTCTATCACATATGGTTTTAAGGTATTGTTGATACATCAGTGGCCATTCCTCCATCACTTGGTTGAAATCCAAGCTAAGGCATGTTTTAAAACATAAGTAGCATACTGACATCAAAGGAAATAGTATATAATACCACTTCATTTTAAGGGTTTATTCTGCTCATTTCAAGCCTTAGCAGTACTAAGGGGAAAAACATGCGGGGGAGGGGAATGTCTGACTAGAGCACAGAAGGCAGTAGCACCTTGTTATCCAGCCTAGATACCTGATCTCTCTCTAATAGAATTCGGCATTTCTGCAGGCTGAAGAGCTGTCCTGAGGTAGATTATAAGAAATGTTGCTTCTGGGGAAGGGGCAGGATGCCTGAACTTTTTCCACTGCTCTGGAGTGTAGGTACCTGATATAGAGCCATATACTAGATGCCTCCACACATGCAAGATTTATAGCACTTCTCCCACACTCCCTGGGGGATCTAGAAAGCTTTTCTGCACCTCCCACTGATGCCTGCTTCAAGAAGCTGTGACAGAAACTATGAGACAGTAAAAGAGCAGTACAAGTGAAATGCTTGACTCAAATGTCATGTGCAGACATCAAGCAGAGCAAAGCCAGAAGAGACCAGTTAGCATGGTGCCATCACACAAGTGCTCTATATGGTTGTGTCCACCTCCCAGTGTTGCTCTGGGTTGTAGCTGTGATCATGGCCTTCACATGTATATGAGCAAACATACAGTTTTAATTTCTTCTATACAGGCAGTGTTTATTCCAAAAGGCTTCCAACCATGTTTAAAAACATACAGCAGGAAGCCAAAAAATCTGTAAAAAATAACCCACAGGTCAGAATGGCTTGCAGTGATGTTTCCACCCTGCTCTGGGTTAATGCACCAGGCTAAATTGGCATTTTGCTATTTCTGCTTCCTTCTTCCTTGACCAAGAGCCAGTCTTGCTGTGAGACGAAAGAAACTGCACAGGAAGCAGGCTATGCTGTGGCTGGCCTAAGAGGCTGCCTTAATGTTCAAACTCTTACTCATCTAAAACTACCAAATGCTGGTCATTTTGGGACAAAGTAGTCTGCCTGTCAAGGAATACCATATAATTAGAAGCCTAAACCATTAAAATTACTACATTAGTTATGAGAATTTCACTAGGGCTTTAAGGGCCCATTGTGTGGCTAAATCTCAGCTTATTTAGTCCATCATCTTCCTCTTTGACATCACATCTTCTGGATGCCATCAGTCATTTTCCCCCCCACTCCTCTTCCCACATTCGTCTCTCTAAAGCTTTGCAATGCTTTCCGTTACCGGTTGTCATCCTGGCTTCTGGGCTATTAATTCCTCCAGTCTTTAGCCTGGTCTTTCATCTCTGCTGCTGTGTCTGAGGAGTTATTCCAAGGCACACTTGCTTGTAAATGACTCCTTTTTTTTGTGATCTGTAAAGTGAGCTTGTGTGTTGTGTCAAACTTAACAGTATCAAGAAATACTGGAGTTCTTGAATTTCTTTCCAACTCTTCCAAGTTGGAAACACTCCTGGGATAGTTTTTATATTTCATGGTTGACTATAAATAGCTGTCACATAGCTGTTATTTATATTCCATTTGGGAGACTCTTAAGAAAGGGAATTAAGGCATCAAAATGTACTGGCACGTGATGTCTGTGACTGAAAGCTTTAATGCGAACTTAAAAGTTTTCATTTCCTTCTCTGTCATATAACTGAGTCAGTATACTGACCATAATGCAAATGGTATGGAATAAGGGGTGGAGATTGTACTGGGTCTGGCTGGGATGGAGTTAACTTTCCTCATAGCAGCCCATATAGTGCTGTGCTTTGCATTTGTGGCTAGAACCGTGTTGATAACATACCAATGTTTTGGCTACTGCTGAACAGTGCTTGCACAGCATCAAGGCTGTCTCTCCAAATCCCCCACCTGGCTCAAAGGCCAGTAGGCTGGGAGTGGGCAAGATCTTGGGAGGGGACATAGCCAGGACAGCTGACCTAAACTGACCAAAAGGGTATTCCATACCATATGACATTGTGCTCAGCAATAAAACCTGAGGGAAAGGAAGAGGTGGGGCATTCATGGTTAAGGCATTTGTCTTCTGAAGCAACCGCTACATGTACTGAGGCCCTTCTTCCCAGGAAGTGGCTGGACATCTGCCTGCTGATGGGAGGCATCTGCCTCTTTTTGCCTTTGCTTTTCTCATTAAACTACCTTTATCTCAACCCGTGAGCTTGTCCATCTTATTTTCTCCCCCTGTCCTGTTGAGGAGGGAGAGTGAGAGAGTGACTGGGTGGGGGTCTGGCAGCCAGCCAAGGTCAACTCACCACAATCAGCTTTGCAGATCAGGAAGAATTGGGTCTGTGACTGTATGCAAGGCCCATGCAACCTGCAGAGGTGAACTGTGGGGATTTGGGTTGTTGTTAGGGAAATTGTAGTGAGTACTGTTCACTCCTCACATCCTTGTTTTTAAAACAAAAGTACAGTGTATTTTAGGTTAAGGTGTTTAGTTTTGTTCTTTACCATCATAGCAAACATTCGTATCAATAGAGCTGTGAATAATGAGATAATTTTCTTGCCCTCAAATCAGCCATCTAAGAGACTGAAGGGAGTCCTTTATTTCATGGAGCAGCTTGGATTTCTGGGAGAAAGGGAAAGGAAAAGAGGGGGAGCATAGGCCTTCTCTCTACAGCCACAGCATTTTTGCTGTACATATTTGTAGCCCTGGGGCTGCGCAGCTCTCCCAATCCCCTCCCCACTCAATTCTTCCCAGACTGGAATTACTTGTCCTAGGTGAGATTTTTTTTGCTTCTTTTCTGATGGTTACAGATTATTTTATTCAGCAGAATGGAAGTGTTAGAGGAATAATAATGGTGTTCCTTTCTCAAACCTCTGTAATGAGCACAACATAAAAAATGTACAGGAATAGGCAGAGCTCATCTGTTGTTATGACAGCATTCAGAGTCATGTAAGGTTCTGCACTAGAGTGCGAGTTTCACACAGTTGGAGGGGGTTTTGGCTTCTGCTAGAGGTGAGACTGAAACCTGATGAAATAAGTGATCAACAGCTCTGCAGACACTGACACCATGGCAAGAAATAAAGGCAGCTTTTCCCTTCAGCAGCATATTCCCCAGCTTCTCAGCTGTCCTGCTGCAGCAAAGTTTGTATGTGCTGGTGTTTATATCCCTCCCCTAAATTTCTTGTCATCCTTTCCTCCCTGCAGGCGAGCGACCATTCCCCTGTACGTGGCCCGGCTGCCTTAAAAAGTTCTCTCGCTCCGATGAGCTCACCCGGCACTACCGAACCCACACAGGCGAAAAACAGTTTCGGTGCCCCCTCTGCGAGAAGCGGTTCATGCGGAGTGACCACCTGACAAAGCATGCCCGGCGCCACACCGAGTTTCACCCCAGCATGATCAAGCGATCCAAAAAGTCCAGCTCTTTGTGAAGGCAGAGCTGGCCTGGGGAGGGGAGTGGGGGAAGCAAGCCGCGGCAAGGACATGGTGAACAATGCAAGAGCAGTCCGCTGCCATGCTGTTCACAGTCTCTACTCACGGTTTGAAAGCACATGTAGCCGAAGTTTAAAAAATAAGTACTCTGTGCCCCCCTCCCCACCCTTTGCTAGGAACAACAGTCTTAAGCAAGTGAATTGCAGAGTGAGTGAGGGAAGGGATGGTGATTGGTCTAGGCAAGACTTTCTTTTGTAATTTAAAGCATTGACACTGATGTATATAAGTCTGACTGGATGGTTTGGCCTGTGACACCACAGTAGCATGATTCCAAGGTCTTTGTGATTGCTGTGTCATGAATATGTTTTGTTGAACAATGTAATGCTGCTTGTATTTAAAATTTATTGAGTAAAACCACGTTCTGAGTCGCTTAAATAATTCTCAAGTAAAAACTCCATAGCACATTTTAAAAGTGGATTTACTTCTATCTCAGAATGATCCTTCATTTAAAAAGGTGGTTAAGAGAAACATTGCATTTGTTACTAATAGCATCTGATTGATACACAAAAATAAGGTGAATTTATACTCAAGAAGACCCATTAAAGTAAATGTGTCTTTTCAATTTTTCTTTGTATTAACTATACTTTTGAATATAAGCTGCACTTTTTCCAGTAAAAATGTGTATAATTCAAGCAGATACTTAAAGCAAAGAAAGTCACAACAGCTCAGTCATTTACTGACAGTATGTGTATTTAGCTCTATTATTTACTTACCTGGAAAAAATAGAAATCAGCCTGTGTAATGTGGCAGGGGTATGAGGGCAGAAAAATACATCTCCCGGTTAACCCTATACTTTCATTTGACAATAAATACAGTACTGTACTATAGAAATACCACTAACGGTGCTTTATTTTGCTGTGTTTTGTTTGAATGGATGCATAACAGCAGCTGTCATCTTTATAAACTACTCGTTTTTAAGGGTTTTTTTTCTCTTCATACACTTGCCTTAAATATTTATTCTCTTCATACGCTTATCTAACTCCTGCAAAATCCAATGGCAGTTGTGTGTGCTTATGGAGAGAGTAGACATTTCCTTAAGAGCACTCAATTAATGGAAACAGCTAAAATTATTGTAAAGAACATTTTGAAAGGGCTCCTATATCTCTTTATAGCTGTTGCTGTAGAGTATGGGGGAAAACCATGAGCTAATTGGAAATACAACACAGAAGGTGTGTCATAATATTCCTAGTGTCATAAGCTTCTCTAGGTACCTTGTATTGTACCTGTGTCATGCATGGACACATCAAATACTGAGAAAGGCAATATTTATTTTAAAACTATGTTTTGCTCTTTAAGAGGAGCAAAAACATCACTGAAGGAAAACTTTAAATCATTGTCATTATCTGAGTATTCCATCTTTGCTATGTTAAAAGCATGAACTGTAAGAGGTTATCAGTGATTTTTTTCCCTCTCCAACTACTTATAGGGGGAGAATTATGTTTACACATTTTTCTTTCCAGAAACATTTTTCTGTTCTGTTTTCATCCCTCAAGAAGAGAAAGGGGAGGTGCAGCCCTTAGAGTCTTTGGGCCAAATTCATCTCAGGATAATCACACTGAAAACCAAAGTGTTTCCTCCACAAATGAATTTAGGTCATCTTGTAAAATTTTTTGCATAAAATCTTGTTAGTACACCTGCAATTACAGTATCTTATTGTATTACCTGATAAAAAGCTTGCTTCCTAGAAACAAACATTAAAAAATCAACTCAGAGAGTATTTTCTTCTACAGCTGTATATAGCTTTCAGCATTAGAAATAGTTTGCATATAGTTCATGATAAATTCCGTCTATGCGAGGAGAACTGCTTTTAAGGCATTAGGGATATTGAGCAGTCTATGCAATAAAAAGGGATGTGTTTTCTTCAGTGAAGACATCAGGAAACCAAGCACATTTTCTACCTCCATTTCAGCTTTTTGAAACATTTATTTTAGAAACCAAACTTTAATTTCTGGTGTCCAAATTGAGTTGTAGGAACATGTGTTCTTCCTAATAAAAATAGGTAGCAGCAGTATTTCTATTGATCTAGAAATATAAAAAGTGTTCTGCTTACCAGTACTGTTAATGCTGCCTTGTTGAGTGGGGTCAGGGCCATGTGTAACCCAATGACATTCAAAGGAGCATTCACATTCATCTTCATTCTTCTCTGTGAAGATCACACAAACTTTAGAGTCTGTCATACAGTCTGTATTGTTGCCATTTTGTAGGACAAATGCAGTACTTGGAAAATTAAGGCCTGAGCCTGTGAAATATGAAACACCCTCACATCCTATCAACTACAATGGGGAGCTACAGCTGATAAACACCTCTTAAATCAATATGTAAATGTTTTGGCTACCAGGAATAACCTACATATGGATGTAAATGTCCAAATTTAGGGATCCCAGCTTGAATAGTTGGGGTAGAATGCACATTTAAAGAAATGTCATTGTTTCTTCACATTCTAAAGGACTTAACAGATGGAGGGGTACTTTGGTCCATGAAACAATGGAACATATAGACTCATGTCATTATTACTTGTGACAAAATCCTGTTTCTGAAAAAAAAAAATCCAAAAACCAAACCAAACCCCACTCCTAAACAGTAACTGTTTTGCTCTAATGTATACTGTATTTCAGCATAGGACAGATAGAATTAATGTGATTCATTAACCACTAATAGAATATATTGGGAATGATCAGGTATGGAGATTTATATTTTATTGTTTTGTTCATTTGGCTTTTTAAGGTTGGTTTGGGTTTTTTTTAGTAAAAGCAAACAACAAATCTAACATATGAAACAAACTCCAGGTTAGTTCTTTGCATCTTGAAGTTAAGTTTTGAAAGAGTGTTGCAAATATTGGAAAAGAAAGGAAAATCAGGTTCTCTAATACTGTATGTACTTGTACTATTTTGGAAATACTTTATAGTGTTGAAGTTAGGACAGCTCCTCTCCTTGGTTAAGAAAGCCCATTACTATAGAGAAGCCATGGCTTTAAAGGTATAGCTATACAACATCTGTTTTGAACAATTTTTCATGACCTGTATTGCAGATCTATTTTCAGTTTGCAGATGGACTTAGCCCAGCATACACCAGACTGGACACATACTTCAAAATGCTGGTTTACAGATTAGTGATCTGTAACACTGTAAAATACCAACTTTCCAACAGTTTAATCAGTTATCAGTTTTCTTTTTGTACAGTATTGGTATTCTTTATAAATTATTTTGCTGTCCTGTTTTGTAAATAACATAAAATTATAAAAAAAAAAGAAAAGGAAAAAAGTAGGCATAGATGGTTTTGTACATATATATATAATGTTCAAATAAAAAACAAAAAAACGAATGTTGTTTTGAATGATTGGAGTCAGAGAGAGAGTGATCATGTAAACCAATATCTGAATTATTATAAAAAAATACTGCTGCACATGATGAAATCCATGAGTTGAGTGGTGTATGAGCCAGCTTCAAAGATCTTAGCATTGCTAGTTATTATGCTTGGGTCTTGTTTCTCTACTTTTTCCAAGTTTTTTCCCAGGTATTCCTTCTCCCACTACTCCAGGGAGACAAAGACTAATTGTGGCATAACTTAAAGTGGGGGAAGAATATTACCTCACTAGCATGCTCCAGCTACTAGGAAGTTTCTCATTGCTCAGTGGCTTTTGAATTCAAGCTGATGCTCTCCCTTGCACCATGCAGCCGCCCCATGAGCTAATGTGCTTAAGCTTGTGCAACCACACTGCTACCTTGAGATTTCCATGGATTTGGATGGGTTCACAAATGTAAGGAGAAAAACTACCTGTTCAGCCTCTGAAGGAAGGAAAGACAAGGAGCCCTGCCCTAAAAAGCTCACTGACATTTATAGTCAGAACTAACTAAGAGCAACTACTTACACTAACTTAACCTGGTACCTGAACTGTGCTAGGGTGTGAGCAAAATTAGACCCCTGACCCAAGGGAATATTTTAACCCTCTGGCAATATTTAACCCTCTGGCAAGGCAAGCAGAGACAGAGGGATGGGATAGTGTTATCTGCAGCTAGAACAAGATATGTAAGCAGACTTCAGGTTTTGACATGATATTAATGACATAGACAGTGGGACTGAGTGCACCCTCAGCAAGCTTGTGAATGACACCGAGTGGTGCAGTTGATTCACTAGAGGGAAGGGATGCCATCCAGAGGGACCTTGACAGGCTTGAGGAGTAGGCCCCTGCGAACCTCATGAAGTTCAACAAGGCCAAGTGCAAGGTCCTGCACCTTGATCAGGGCAATCCCCAATATCAGTACAGGCTGGGGGATGAATGGATTGAGAGCAGCCCTGCAGAGAAGGACTTGGGGATACTAGTGGATGAAAAATTGGACATGAGCCAGCATTGTGCACTTGCAGCCCAGAAAGCCAATCATATCCTCGGCTACATCAAAAGAAGTGTGGCCAGCAGGTTGAAGGAGATGACTCTCCCCCTCTGCTCTCATGAGACCTCACCTGGAGTACTGCATCCAGCTCTGGGGTCCCCAGTACAAGAAAGACGTGGACCTGTTAGAGCGGGTCGAGAGAAGGGCCACAAAAATGGTCGGAGGGCTGGAACTCCTCTCCTCTGAAGAAAGGCTGAGAGAGTTAGGGTTGTTCAGCCTGGAGAAGAGACAGCTATGGGGGAGACCTTATTTTCTGTCCTCAGGCTGAATAGCCAAAAGACAAATAAAACAAACTCAGCATGGAGTTTTCTCCCCCCCCGCCCATCACTTTTAGGATAACAGACACAGAACTGGGGCATTGAGCTCATTCCCCTGCAATCTCATCATATAGCACTTTTCATAAATTTATCATTCCTCACCTTAAAACTCATTAATTTTTGTCTCTAGTGGTCTAATCGGAAAAGCTACCAAAATCTTCCTAGTGTAGACAAGGCCTTAGCCTTGGATGTTTCCAGCCAATGAGATCTAATAGACTCTACAGAATAGTCCTCCCAGGAATTGTGTAAATTTTGCCTGGAATAGTCACAACATATGAAGACTGGAAGCATTCCAATAGATACTAGCAGTAAGACTTCAGCTGTGACATGAGGAGGTATGACCCCTAATACAGACCAACTGATTCAGAGAACACAATTTCTACAAGAAGATTCCCCCCCGCCCTCCAAGGGAAGAAGAAATGAAACACAACATACAATGCCATAAAAGTTCAGTTAAATGCCCACAGCATGGTTCAGAAAGCCACATGCAAGAGTAATCTCCTACCTGCTAGGATGACTTCTTTCATTTCCATGAGAGTCTAAAACACATGTTGTTCAGCACTCATTCAGAGCCAAGGAGGTTTCCTTTCTGCATCAGAGCTCCATAACAACTGCTACTTTCCCAGTGTTTTTTTTATGGAGCCAAAAATCTCTTCCAGGTTGAGTTCTTCACATCTCCCAGACATATCTGACAAATTGCATCAACAATAACTTAATGCAAAATCATAATTGTCAGAACAATGTGCTTATTGAAGTCTGCTTTAAGGGATTGCCTTAAAGTGAAAGAAGCTTTCACAATGGCATGAATTTTGCAATTGCAGTGCTTTCAGTGCCATTCTGTCCTCAACTGAAAACTTCCTTGTCCCTTAAAATACCTCCTCAAACACTCCCACAGGTATTATGGAACTCTTCACCTTTCAAAACGGGAACTTCTTGATTGGCACCATTTTTTAATCCTTAATAAACACTTGTTTCTGTATTATTATACACTGTTCATATGGAGCTCACCTATTCCTTTTGGGGGAAGAGAGATCAGCATCCCTGTTGCTTTTAGCTTCTATTTTTGAAGTGGCTACAACCATTTCTGGTTTTTATTGGCTTATAGTCCCCAACTTATAACTGATAAATATCCTATTGCTTTCCATATCAAAAACTGTGAGCCTCTGTTTCAGTATTGTCTGTTGCCTCTTAGGCCATGCAGTGCTGATCAAAACAACACCTAAAAATCTGCATTGCTGAACACAAGGTACAAGGGAAGTAGAGTGTGTAAAGTACAGGACTAGGAAAACACTTAGTAGATAAGGACAACTTATCACTCTTACATACCAACCCAGAGATCCAAAAAGGCCTAATGAGAATTCAGAAGGCACAGAGAAAGACACCAAAGAGCATTGATAATATCAGACACCTCCTAATCTTGTGCTAATAATGTGCAAAGAAAAGTCTTAGGCTTTCCAAATGGCTTTTTCCACTTCTTATGGCTAATGGGCAGAGTCCATAAAGACAGCTGCAGAAGTTTCAGGAGAGATGAGGAGGAGGAAGGTGTAAGTAACATGAGAGCTCCCTGTAGAGAGCATATGTGGGCTCTTCTGTTGTTAACCACTGTTTCAGTGGCCTTGAATAGTGTTTCTAAATGGAAAACATTTTTGAGATCATATGAAAAGCCACGTATAACTGCTCTGTCAAAAACACAAAGACAGGGAAAACCACAACTGTGTTATTAATATAGGCAAAGTTGGTAGTAAATCACTGTGCCTGTTTTACTGGATCACAGACAGATGAACCAGGCCTTACCTAGAAGCTAAGCGACATTCAGCTTACATCGTGAACCATTTTTCTCAGGGGTATGATTTTTTAACTGAAACATTTCAAATGGGAATGCCTTACTGTAAACTCCTTTAAACTGAAGTAAAGGAGATTCTCTCAATATAATTTATTCCAGTAATTTTATGTGAGTAAACTGGTCTAAGGCATAATGATGTTTGAGGAGCTACATACACACTGGAGCCTGTACCACTTTATACTGGCATCAAACCAGTACATGTTATACAGCAAAGCATATTTTAAACAGTACAAAAGTTCTGACCATAAAAATCCTTCATGAACAGCACAATTAGGTTCAGAAGCAGTTACTAAGTGGATCCAGATTCCTCAACCATTGGGGCCCATAGAAAACTCTTTAACATCAGTGGCTTTTGGCCTAAACAAACCTTTAAGCATCATTGCAGCAGTACAGAGCAGGGCTGATACTGCTAGTGGTGTGTGAGAGCAAGTCCCTTTCTGCTTTCTCTACTGATCATCTCCTTTGGATTTATTCTGTTCACAGTTTGCAGTTCTGGGGGAAAAAAACCCCTTTGTTGTCCATGACAAAGCTATAATATGACCCAAATTGAGGTAAAGCAGTATTAATGGATTGCAGTTAAGATCAAGAAACACAATGATCACAGTCTAAAGCGTTGGTTACAAACTGGGGAAGGGAGGAATCTAAAGATGAACATGAGGTCCCTTCCAAGACTTCCTAGTGCATGTTCCTTGCCTCTTCATTATGATCCCAGAAGGTGGCAAATGTTCCTTCCCATCACTAGGTGGAGGAAAAAGATGGATTTTCTGTTCTGTTGAAAACACTAATTCTCCAGTACAGTCATGTCTCCCAAAGACACCTGCCTCTTCTACACTATTTATTGCATAATACTGTATGCCATGTGTCTGCTAAATAATGTCAAGTTTAGAATTTCTCCTGTTCTAGCTTTTTTCCTCTACTTATCTTCCCCTCGTCTAATATCCTTATTTATTTTCACCATAGTCTTTTCCTCCAAGCTTTCATCCTAGATGTCTAATCATATACTTTTAAATTACATAATCCTGACTACCTTAAAGCATGTATTTACTTTGAGCCATCCACATTGCATGTTACCTGTGTCATCTGCTCTCTCTTCTTTTCCAAAGCTCCTTGTTATCTGTCTTCTGCAACCATCTTCTCAGTTATCATCTGTTCTCTCATTCTTGCTTCTAGCAAAGCCAGCTTTGTCCACTGCCACCCATAGTTACTTCCCCCCAACAAAGTGAATTTTGTAATTCTTTTCCAGCTTACTTGCAATGTTCTCATCTCCATGCTTCCCAAAAAGACTATCAGTCTCTGAGAACGGATGCCTTGCTCTTCTACAGATAAGCACTGGGCATATTTTCCAAGATTTTGTGTATTTCCAGGTGCAATAGTGGATGCAAATAATTTGCAATACTAAACTCTAGCTAATGACATGTATAAGGCCACATTCTTCATTTTGAGACAAACATACACTGTCAACAAAGTGTTAGTGGGGGGAATAGAGTAACAGAAGGAACACTGGACAACTAAGGAATTACTCTGAGAGCAACTGGGGAGCGGAAGAATTGTGGGGAGCAGAAGAATTGTGGAGAAAAGCTGATGGAATTTGGTGGAAAGCACAGAGACAGGAATTGCTGGCAGGGGACTGAACTGTTGGGAAAGGGCCATAGGAGAGGAAGATGGCTGGTATGCTGCTATAGTGAGAAGGTAGACTGGTTATCACCTCTCTTATCTTTTGCCTCTGCTGTTGCTACTTGCCTTTATTTTTCCACATTTTCCCTGCTGAATTTCAACATCTGCCACAGTAGTTGTGACTGTTCACTCAACTCCTGCTGAGGTTTTGGCTAACACACAGCTCATGCTAAGGCCTGATGCATACTGGGAGCAGCACCATTAGGTCGAAGCGAGGGCAACACATAGGCAGGACACAATGGCCAGGAAGGGCTAAAGGTCATTATGCAGCCATTATCACCTGCAGCTTGCTGTCTCCTGCAGCCATAATCCTTGCATATTGGTTGTCTGGCAGTTTCTTCAGAATCCGCTAACTCATGGAAATGGTATAGACCAAACTTTCAAGCTGAATGGTATAAATACGTCGGCTTACCCAAAAAGCTTTTGAAGCAGATCCAACAGCAGCTGGACTGCTGAGGCTTTTGGGCTTCCTGGTATGATACAGGGGACACCCGCACCGTGACGGAGGAGGAAGGATGAGCACTCTCACTGTCAGCTAGGTAACTATTTTGCTCATAGGTGCACGAGTTACAAGTTGTGAGTTATGAATTAGAGAACTTGTGAGTGAGAAACTTAATGAGTTAAGTGATGAATTAGTGAATTCATATGTTAGACTAGTCTGGGCAAAGGGGATTGAGCTCTTTGTCATGTGTGTTTGTTTTCTTTCCTAATGAGCTCATAAAAAAAAGTTTAATTTACAGAGTATGTTGTCCTGTAAATTTGAGAGATCCAAACGGACCATGACAGTAGTGTCTGAAAAACTTGTAACAGCTAAATGCATCCAGTTCCTAC
Organism: Gymnogyps californianus; assembly: GCF_018139145.2. Taxonomy (NCBI): domain Eukaryota; kingdom Metazoa; phylum Chordata; class Aves; order Accipitriformes; family Cathartidae; genus Gymnogyps; species Gymnogyps californianus. Next base: position 53,554 of record NW_026114468.1, on the reverse strand, counting down.
ATCCCTCTCCTCTCTCTCCGGTTAACAATTCATCCTTGTCAATGATTAAGTTAACACGGAATTAAAATGAAGTTTAAGTACAGTAAGTAATCCTAAAAAATCCCCTGCATATGAAACACATTTAGTCCAGGCTGTTGTAACATGCAAAGGACAGCTGGATCAATAAGCCTTATGATGTAATGAATCCTGGCTTTATTTTGAATTAGCAAGGCACTGGGAAAATTGCTTCTGTAAAAAAAAAAATCTAGAAAAGTTTTATTTTGGACATTTTGTTTCAGTGAGTCAGAACTGAAAATGGTAACTTTGGCTCTGTGTTATTTATTTGGCACTAATGATTTTTTATGGCTATTTCCTAAAAAGCTATTGTGTATACGAGTCCAATTCAGCTGAAGCCTTTCCATTTTAATAGGAAAAGTGAGTTAGGGGGACACTATTTACCACAAGCAAATTCCAGTTTTTGGAAAAAAACAGACACAGTATAATCCAGAAAATTTAACAACTATATTTTTGATGCAACATGCTTACATTGGAGGAGCCCTTACTGATAAAATAGCAAGATACAAGAAACATTCTTTTTCATTTAAAACTACTGTTGAGAAAAAGTAGGTTCTTTGGAGAAGCAAGCCACTATGAGATTTGGATGGGAAAAAAACCAATAAAATCTTGCACATCAAACCTTCTATGCTTTTACACAAATTTTAAAAACCAAAGCTCTTAATCATCAGTTCTTTGCAGGTTCTCATTGTTTACAACTTTTTAAGTCTTGAATACCAGGTGTTCTACAAAAAAATTATATACACACACACACATATATATGTGTGTGTGTATATATATCACTGTTCATCCATACTTCCAACTTGCTGCTGTGGAAGCAAAATAGTCATCATCTCATAGGCCTTTGCAGGCCTCACCAGTTAAGAAACATTTGCAGCTAATGGTCTTGACAGTCATCACTGGCAAGAAGACTCATTAAAAAATAAAAAATGAGTGGATTATTCGTAAAAGTAGTGGATTATTTGTAAAAGGATGTACTGTCTAGAGCCTCCTTATCTGCAGAATTTCAATCACTGTTGTTATTTACTAGATCTTGCATATCTGACACAGTTTTGGTGAAGAATGGGTTGTATAACCTAAAAGAATATAAACTCTGCAACTGCCCCAGCTGGGCAGAGTTCATATCAGCAGAGGCTGTCACTCTGCTGCTCTGACTTCTCTCCTATAGCTATAGCAATAAACTGGTGCTGTTCGAACCTGATCTAAATTGTAATCCCAGTTATTTCCATGACACTGTCACCTACAAAAAGCCTTTAAGTTCCATTTCGTTGCTTCCATCATAAAATGTTGCAGACAAAAACCACTCTCATCTTGTCATTGTAAGTGAGATTCTGTAGCAGCTGGGTAAAAACAAAGAAACAAAAAGTCAAAATAGCTAGAACAGAAGGTGTTGTGTGTTACCTAAAAAAATGATGGAGGTCTACATAAAGCTTTAGACCTCAAAAGGTCATAGAATGGTTTGAGTTGGAAGGGACCTTAAAGATCATCTAGTTCCAACCCCCCCGCCATGGGCAGGGACACCTTCCACTAGACCAGGTTGCTCAAAGCCCCATCCAAGCTGGCCTTGAACACTTCCAGGGATGGGGCATCCACAACTTTTCTGGGCAACATGTTCCAGTGTCGCACCACCCTCACAGGAAAGAACTTCTTCCTTATGTCCAATCTAAATCTACTCTCTTTCAGTTTAAAACCATTGCCCCTTGTCCTGTCACTACAGGCCCTGGCAAAAAGTCTCTCTCCAGCTTTCTTATAAGACCCCTTTATATATTGGAAGGCTGAAATAAGGTCTCCCCAGAGCCTTCTCTTCTCCAGGCTGGAACAACCCCAACTCTCTCAGCCTTTCTTCAGAGGAGAAGTGTTCCAGCCCTCTGACCATTTTTGTGGCCCTCCTCTGGACCCGCTCTAACAGGTCCATGTCTTTCTTGTGCTGAGGACCCCAGAGCTGGATGCAGTACTCCAGGTGAGGTCTCACGAGAGCAGAGTAGAGGGGGAGAATCAGCTCCCTCAACCTGCTGGCCACCCTTCTTTTGATGCAGCCCAGGATATGATTGGCTTTCTGGGCTGCAAGTGCACAATGCTGGCTCATGTCCAATTTTTCATCCACCAGTATATCCCCAAGTCCTTCTCTGCAGGGCTGCTCTCAATCCATTCATCACCCAGCCTGTACTGATATTGGGGATTGCCCCGACCCAGGTACAGGACCTTGCATTTGGCCTTGTTGAACTTCATGAGGTTCGCAGGGGCCCACTCCTCAAGCCTGTCAAGGTCCCTCTGGATGGCATCCCTTCCCTCTAGGGAATCAACTGCACCACTCAGCTTGGTGTCATCTGCAAACTTGCTGAGGGTGCACTCAATCCCACTGTCTATGTCATTGATGAAGATATTAAACAGTACTGATCCTAGCATGGACCCTTGAGGGACACTGCTCGTTACTGGTTTCCACTTGGACATTGAGTCATTGACTAGGACTCTTTGGATGCGGCCATCCAGCCAGTTCCTTATCCATCTAACAGTCCATCCATCAAACCCATATCTCTCCAATTTAGCAGCAAGAACGTTGTAGGGGACCGTATCAAAGGCCTTACAGAAGTCCAGGTAGATGACATCTGTAGCTCTTCCCTTGTCCACTCATGCAGTCACTCCATCATAGAAGGCCACTAGATTAGTCAGGCATGATTTGCCCTTGCTGAAGCCGTGTTGGCTGTCTCTAATCACCTCCCTGCCTTCCATATGGTTCGACATGTCTTCCAGGAAGATCTGTTCCATGATCTTACCGGGCACAGAGGTGAGGCTGACTGGTCAGTCAATATAGTAGGATCAATTTTATAACCTTTTTGACAGATCAATTTATTCCTAGAAACCCCCAAAGAGACTCCACTCATCCCTTTAGACAATACATTTCCATGCTTCTCTATTATTACTATGAGAAAATTTTTCTTCATATCTAATCTGTACCTTCTTGCTGCAAATGAGACCATTACTTTTTACCCTATCCATTATGGGCAGAGAACACTGGCTGCTTTTCTTTTTTGTGCCAGGACAGGGTGGGAGGGAGAGATATTTGGGCACAATTATGATGTCTCCCTTCAATCTCCCCCTCCTCTGAGCTAAGCTATTTGCATTAGTGCAAAGTCAAGCTTTCAAAACTTCTCACAAGTTGCATGGTTGTCTTCTGGAGTATCTCCAGCCAAGTGTACTACCTTTCTTAAGTGTGGTAGCCATAGCTGAACACTCTTACCCTAGTCAAAATCTTGTTAGTGACAAGCCCAGCAGACTGATAAGTTTCATGCATTTTGCAATCTGTATGGCTATTTGTAGTACTCAGGATGACTTTTAACAATTTACTTGCAACTGATGCTCAACTTGTGATCCACAGTAATTCCTCTCTCCCCCCTTCCTTTAGGCATTTATGCCCTAGACCAGATGTTGCTGTTATATACCAAGCCCTATCCTTGTCTGTGCTGAAATGCATCCTGTTTTCAAATAAAATTATCTAAGATTGTTTTGAATTCTAATTGTGTTCTACAGCAAATCTGCAGTCACTCCCAACAGTGCTGATTTGCAATTTTAATAAGCATATTCTATTTCATCACAGATTGGTATTAAAAATACTGATTTTTCAAACCCAAGACTCAGTCCGGAAGAACACATTCAGTTCATCTACTCATCCTGATATTTAATCATGACTATTCAGAATACATTTTTCCTGATCAAGCCTACTGCAAATTAATCTACATCCCTTCCCTTCTGTAGTTTGCTTAAAATAATATCCAGGAAAAGTGTCAAAAGCAAACAAACAAACAAACAAAAAAATCAAGGTAACAGTTTCTCCTATATCCATAGGATACATAAAAAAGAACTTAGATTAATATGACACTGTTGCCTGTTATTCCATATCTCACTTTTTAGTAAGTGATTATATATAGCTTAGGTTCCAGTAATTTTTTGAGGAACTGCAGATAAGCCATTGGAACTGCAGGGTCTGGCTTTCTCCTCAGCCTTCTCTTGACAGCCTTTTAATTATCCTCTGATGCAGCTCACCTGAACCACCTCATCAGCTAATATCTTTATATGAAGTGCTATATCAATACTGTTCTTTGTGGTAGGCCATTATAGCTTCACCATATGTTATTAATTGTGGTGATCACCTACTTGTGGTTGATCATACAAAAAAAAACCCCTTCAGCCAGCCATCTCTTCCTGATGAAAAGTGGTCCAACAGACTCCTTGACCTTCCTCTTACCATAAATGTTAAATAGATTATTATTTTTTTTAAAGCCTCTGAACAAGCCTTGCTTGTTTCTTATTTTTACTCTGACTTCTGGTTAGCTCTGCACACTCAATTTTCCTCCTTATCTATTCTTAGTCATTTGACAGTGAACACAACTTTTAAAACTGACTTGGAACCCTACACAGTCATCTTCTACAGCTTCTCATATGTTGGAAGCACTATTTATGGTAGAGCTACCTCTATCCTTATAAAATCCAAATCCACTCTTATTTCTCAAAGTAGGAGAGAACATAGAAAAGCAGAGCCAATGATAAGGAGAAAAAACACAATTAGACAAAAGGGGAAAGATTACAAGTACAGAACAAGTGAGACAGAAGTAATGTGGAAGAGAAATGAGCAAATTGTGTGGAGATAATGAAACTGCAAGATCAGAAGGAACAGCAAGCATCACTTTTCTGCTACTTTCAGTCAGGTAAATGTTGTAAGTAGCTTATAACAGGTCCTTCAACTGTGTTCTTTAAAGAAAAGAATGGCATGTACCAGCCAGATCTTCTAAAATGCAGTAAACTACAGTAAATTACAGGCCTGTCAGTCTCATTTCAGTGCCTGGTAAAATTATGGAGAAGGTTATTCTGGGAGTTATTCAAAAACACTTGAGACACAATGCAGTCATAGGTCATAGCCAGCACGGGTTCATGAGGGGAAAGTCCTGCTTAACCAACTTCATTTCCTTTTATGACAAGGTCACCCATCTAGTTGACCAAGGGAAGCCAGTAGATGTGGGGGTTTTTTATTTTAGCAAAGCTTTTGATACTGTCTCTCACAGTATCCTTCTGGACAAAATGTCCAGCACACAGCTAGACAAGTCCATAATATGTTGGGTGAACAATTGGCTGATGGGTCGGGATCAAAGAGTTATAGTAAATGGGGTTACATCAGGCTGGTGGCCAGTCACCAGTGGGGTTCCCCAGGGCTCAATTTTAGGGCCAGTGCTCTTTAATGATTTTTATAAATGATCTGGATGCAGGAATCGAATGTACATTAAGTAAGTTTGCTGACAATACTAAACTAGGAGGAGCTGTGGGCTCCCTCAAGGGTAGAGAGGCCTTACAGAGAGACCTGGATAGACTAGAGAGCTGGGCAATCACCACCTGTATGAAATTTAACAAGAGCAAGTGCAAGATTCTCCACCTGGGATGGGGTAATCCTGGTTATACATACAAATTGGGGGAGAAGAGGCTGGAGAGCAGCCCCACAGAAAGACATCTGGGGGTTTGGGTTGATGGCAAGTTGAATATGAGTCAACAGTGTGCCCTGGCAGCCAAAAAGGGCCAACCGTGTCCTGGGGTGTATCAAGCACAGCATAGCTAGCTGGTCAAGGGAGGCGACTGTCCCACTCTATGCTGCCCTGGTGCGGCCCCACCTTGAGTACTGTGTGCAGTTTTGGGTGCCTCAGTATAAGAAGGACATCAAACTATTAGAGTGTGTCCAGAAGAGGGCAACCAAGATGGTGAAAGGTCTCGAGGGCAAGACTTATGAGGAGCGGCTGAGGTCGCTTGGCTTGTTCAGCTTGGAGAAGAGAAGGCTGAGGGGTGACCTCATGGCAGTCTACAACTTCCTCAAGGGGGGCAGCGGAGGGGGAGGTGCTGATCTCCTCTCTCTGGTGACCAGGGATAGGACACGAGGAAATGGAATGAAGCTGCGTCAGGGGAAGTTCAGATTGGACATTAGGAAAAGGTTCTTCACTGAGAGGGTGGTCGGTCACTGGAACAGGCTCCCCAGGGAAGCGGTCATGGCACCAAGCCTGTCAGAGTTCAAGGAGCGTCTGGACGACGCTCTTAGTCATATGGTTTAGTTTTAGGTAGTCCTGTGAGGAGCAGGGAGTTGGACTCAATGATCCTTATGGGTCCCTTCCAACTTGAGATATTCTATGATTCTATATACACAAACATGTGTACATATGTATACACACACACACATATACATTAAGTGCCCAGGGAAACATCTGATGCTTTCCTAGTACAAGCACTCTAATATACATTATTCTGAAACTTTATTCCAAAACAACATGGGAGGCTACTTTTCCTCCACTAGCAGATGAGATACAAAGCCCCTACAATTTCCCTTTTATCTGTGGAGTCAGGAAAACCACACACAAGGATTCCAATTCTGGCTTTTTCTTTAACAGAAAATTGATACTTGACAGTAGTCTGAGTCAATGAGGCATAAATGTGGGGATAACAGATGTGGTTCAAAGAAGGCCCATGCAAGGAAATAAATTCATGATTCTAAGAGAAAAAAAGAAAAAAAAAATCTATGGAGTACTTGCTAATCTTTCTGAAGTTCATGTAAACTCAGTGCAGGAATGGGATTATAGTCCCTAGTGCAGAAAGTCCATATTGATTGCTTACAATTTGGACTACATAAGACAATCTTTATCTGTGCCTATCATTTTAATGAGAGCTACATTGAGGATTCACAAGTTTCAGGAATTTGGGTTCTAAGATGTTAATGTCTATCTATATTTATTGTAGAAGCAGAAATCCTACACTTTGAGGCCATCCATGCTTGTTCTTCTATATGCAACACTAATACTTAAGGTAAAAGAAAGAAGTGAAGGTGACTCCCTGATGGTTACTTGCAGAATACTTCTAGTTTTAGAGAGTTGTGGCAAGGAGACAATGAGAAGCCCATCCCATAGAAGCTGGCACATGCCAGATATTGGTTCAGATTGCTGCATACCACAGACATCAAAATGCATATGAATCTGGGTGATCCATCAGAGCAGAGTCCCTGGATAATGGTAGGCTTGACAAGGTCTAAAATTTGCCATAAAGTAAATAAGCCATACCCCCTTAGAGTCTTAAAACTGTCTTAATGAATTTTAAGTCTGTAGGAACAGTGTTTGGCTTCTTTGCTACCTTCATGTCTTGCTTGGGATGAGTAACGTACAGACCAGATAGCATCTAATATTTGAGAGGATTTATTGTTTATCAGCTGATCTGCTAAGTCAGGAAAACAAGCAATCTTTTGGTGTTCCCAGTGTTTTACTACAACCACAGGCAGACAAACATCCTCAGGACTGCAAAGTGTAAGGTATTTACTTTCATGTACTACAAATCTCTATTATAGAAACATGGAACTGTGAATCCTTGAGGCTTAGGCAAATGCATACAGACTTCGGAAGAGAATAAAGATGATTTGGCATAATTACAAACTCAATTTGCCCAAGTGCAAGGTTTTTCCGATTTTGAAGAAAGGTCACCTTTCTCACTCTCAGTGTTTCCCCTGCTGGCAACAGGTTAGCACTTCCAAGGAAAACTGAAGCCCAGGCATGCTGATGAATGCTGTACGACCATGACAGATGCACTGGAGCAAAGTGATACTTACTGCAACTAAAACCATTTGCAAGCTGGTTTTGGTTACCATTTCATTCTCCCGCACTAAGGAAGAAATCTCTTTTAACGCAGCTTATCAAACAAATAATTAGCTTCTCAGATTTGCAGATTGTATTTTGATAACCATGCCTGATGATCAGGAACCTAAGTGGAAAAATCATGTGGCACACTTTCAAAACAAATGGTGCTGCGCTGACCTTTTTGAGGGTGGTATCTTACTGAGGGGAGCTAATGAGAGATTCTCTTAATCAGCAGAGATAATAGCACCACCACTTAGATGGACTCTCTCCATTTGAGTAGGATTTGGTACTTGATGGTCAGATCAGTCTCAACAGACTCACAGTCTGAATGGCTTATGAACAACACTTAACACGTGGTGGGTTGACCCTGACCAGCAGCTAAGCCCCCACCAAGTCGCTCGCTCACTCACTCCCCCCGCAACAGGAAGGGGGAGGAGAGAATCGGAAGGGCAAAAGCGAGAAAAACTCATGGATCAAGAAAATAACAGTTTAATAGGGAAAGCAAAAGCTGCACATGCAAGCAAAGCAAAATAAGGAATTCATTCACTACTTCCCATCAGCAGGCAGATGTTTAGCCATTTCCTGGAAAGCAGGGCCTCAGCACGCATAACAGTTGCTTGGGAACACAAACGCCATAACCACTAACATGTTCCCAGCTTTTATTGCTGAGCAAGATGTCATACGGTATGGAATATCCCTTTGGTCAGTTTGGGTCAGCTGTCCTGGTTGTGTCTCTTTCCCTTCTTGCACATCCCCAGCCTACTTGTTGGCAGAGCAGAGCGGGAAAAAGAAAAGGCCTTGACACTGCAATAGCTAAAATATTGGTGTGTTATCAACACTGTTTTAGTAACAAATACAAAACACAGAAACATATGGGCTTCTATAAAGAAAATTAACTCCATCCCAGCCAGACCAGCCACAAGGAAGATGCATGACAACATGAATTTCTTCTTCTATATGAAAATTAAGTCATACCTCATTTCCTACGTGAAGATCAACTTCACCAGCACACTACATAGAACTAAAGAAGTTATTGAACTTCTAATTAATTTGCTTGACCAGCTTTTTCAAGGGGTTTAGCCATCTATCTTTGACCTAGAATTAGAAATATCCATGTAAAACCATTTTCAATAATTGAATTTTCCTTTAGGGAGAGCAATTAAATACAAAAATACTGTAATTACAAAAGCTATAAGATGAGTTTACACTCAAGAAAAATTGAAATGTTACCTTTTATTTTGCTACATACATTCTATTCTAATAATGACATATTTATACAGAAGTGCTATTTTATTTTTGCTGTTAGTTGTCTAATTCATTTTTCTTTTCCTCTAGTACACAGAATCACACAGAATCACATAATGGTTGAGGTTGGAAGGGACTTCTGGAGATCATCTGGTCCAACCCCTCTGCTCAAGCAGGGCCACCTAGAGCAGGTTGTCCAGGACCGTGTCCAGATGGCTTTTGAATATCTCCAAGAGGGGAGAATCCACAACCTCTCTGGGCAACCTGTTCCGGTGCTCAGTCACCCTCATAGTAAAAAAAAAAAAGTTTCCTGATGTTCAGATGGAACCTCCTGTGTTTCAGCTTGTGCCCATTGCCTCTTGTTCTGTCTCTGGGCACTAATGAAAAGAGCCTGGCTCCATCTTCTTTGCACCCTCCCTTCAGATATTTGTACACACTGATAAGATCCCCCCTGAGCCTTCTCTTCTCTAGAATAAACAGTCCCAGCTCTCTCAGCCTTTTCTCATAGGAGGGATGCACCAGTCCCTTAATCATCTTCATGGCCCTTTGTTGGAGTCTCTCCAGTATGTCCATGTCTCTCTTGTACTGGGGAGCCCAGAACTGGATGCAGGACTCCAGGTGTGGCCTCACCAGTGCTGAGTAGAGGGGAAGGATCACCTCCCTTGACCTGCTGGCAACAGTCCTCCTAATGCAGCCCAGGATATCATTAGCCTTCTTTGCCGCAAGGGCGCATTGCTGGCTCATGTTCAACCTGGTGTCCACCAGGACCCCCAGGTCCTTTTCTGCAAAGCTGCTTTCCAGCTGGGTGACACCAGCATATATCAGTGCATGGGGTTGTTCCTCCCCAGGGGCAGGATTTTGCCCTTCTCCTTGTTGAACTTCATGAGGTTCCTGTCAGCCCATTTCTCCAGCCTGTCCAGGTCCCTCTGGATGGCAGCACCACCTTCTGCCATATTGGCCACTCCTCCCAGTTTTGTGTCATCTGCAAACTTGCTGAGGGTACACTCTGCCTCATCATCCAGATCATTAATGAAGATGTTGAACAGGACTGGACCCAGTATTGATCCATTGAGTACACCACTAGTTACTGGCCTCCAACTACACTTCATGCCACTGATCATCATCCTCTGGGCCTGGCCATTCAGCCAATTTTCAATCCACCTCACTGTCTTCTCATCCAGCCCTTACTTCGTCAGCTTCTCTAAGAGGATCTTATGGGAGACAGTGTCAGAGGCCTTCCTGAAGTCTAGGTAGACAATGTCCACTGCTGTCCCCTCATCCACCAGGCCAGTCATTTCATCATAGAAGGTTATCAAGTTGGTCCAGCATGACTTCTCCTTGGTGAATCCATGCTGACCACTCCTGATGACTTCCTTGTCCTCCATGTGCCTGGAAATGGTTCCCAGGATTAGCTGCTCCATCACTTACCCAGGGATCGAGGTGAGACTGACCTGCCTGTAGTTCCCTGGGTCCTCCTCCTTGAAGATAGGAGTGACATTTGCCTTCCTCCAGTCTTTGGGCACTTCTCCCAATCGCCATGATCGATCAAAGATTATTAAATGTGGCCTTGCAATGGCATCAGCCAGCTCTCTCCGCACTCATGGGTGTATCCCTTCGGGGCCCATGGACTTATGTATGTCTGGTTTGCTGAAGTATTCCCTGACCTGATCCTCTTCCACCAAGGGTACATTTTCTTTTCTCTAGCCTTTCCCCCTGGGCTCTGGGACCTGTGTCCTGGTTTCAGCTGGGACAGAGTTAACTCTCTTCTTAGTAGCTGGTACAGTCCTGTGTTTTGGATTTAGTATGAGAATGATATTGATAACATGCTGATGTTTTAGTTGTTGCTAAGTAGTGCTTATCTTAAGCCAAGGACTTTTTAGTTTCCCATGCTCTGCCAGCAAGCAGGTGTGCAAGAAGCTGGGAGGGAGCATAGCCAGGACAGCTGATCCGAACTAGCCAAAGGGGTATTCCATACCATGGAACATCATGCCCAGTATATAAACAGGGGGGAGTTGGCTGGGAGGCGTGGATCGTGGCTCGGGAACTAACTGGGCATTGGTCAGCGGGTGGTGAGCAATTGCATTGTGCATCACTGGTTTTTTTTTCTTCCCCCCTCTTCCTTTTTTTGTTATATTCCTTTTCATTACAATTATTATTATTATTATATTTCATTATTACTATTGTTAGCATTATATTTTACTTTAGTTATTAAACTGTTCTTATCTCAACCCACGAGTTTTACTTTTTTTTTTCCCCCTCTTTCCTCCTCCTCACCCCACTGGGAGGGGGAAGGGGGAAGCGGCTGCATGGTGCTTAGTTGCTGACTGGGGTTAAACCACGACAGACCTGGGATTCCTGAAGGTCGGTCTTGCTAGACTGAGGCAAAGGAGGCATTCAGTACCGCAGCCTTTTCCATGTCCTGTGTCACCAGGTCCCCCGTCTCATTCAGCAGTGGGCCCACATTTTCCCTAGTCTTCCTTTTTCTGCTGATGTACCTGTGGAAGCCCTTCTATTTGTCTTTGACATCCCTGGCAACATTCAATTCCATTTGGTCTTTAGCATTCCTAACTTCATTCCTGAATGCTCAATGTCTCTGTATTTCTCCCAGGTTACCTGTCTCTGCTTCCACCCTCTGTATGCTTCCTTTTCATGATTGAGTTTGGCCAGGAGCTCCTTGTTCATCCATGCAGGCCTCCTGGCATTTTTGCCTGACTTCATACAAGTCAATACTACCAGAAATACATATGATCCTTTACTGGTACACTTTAGTATTAAACATATAATATTCTTTATTGGAAAAGTTATAATGGTGTACATGTGACAAAACTTAAGAAATGTATTGGAGATTCCTGTTTTGTACATACATTTTGAAATTCTTTTGGAAAATAGTGATCTGGACTCAGTTTGCACACCTGTCAAGCTTTTTCAGCAATTCATTGCAGTTCTCCATAAGAACATGCTTTCTATCATCCAGTTCACGAAACTGTTGCTATTAGAAGAGATATTAAAATACACATCTTTTTATTTTAAACTTCCTATTGCTTTTCACTACTGTCTGTGACTTTGCATTGTATTTCATTTACTCCTTAAGAAAGAGCTCAACATTTAAATGTCACAAGTCATTTTCTCACATGCTAATTCCAGTTCTAACGAGAGGTGATGCTAGCATACCAGCCATAGAAAACATCAGAATCAGCAAAGGTATATGAAATCAGACCTCGTTCTGCTTTTCTGCTCAGAGTCAAAAGATTCCAAGGTAAACTGATCAAAAGCATGCTCTTGTAATACAGCTAAATTTCTCTCAAGGAGACAAGTGCTCTGGCATGGGGTCCTCCACAGGCTGCAGGGAGACAACCTGCATCAACATGGTCTTCTCCATGGGCTGCAGGGGAATCTCTTCTCTGGCGCCTGGAGCACCTCCTCCCTCTCCTTCTTCACTGACGTTGGTGTCTGCAGAGTTGTTTGCCTCATGTATTCTCACTCCCCTCTCTCAGCTGCCATGTAGTGTTTTTTACGCTTTCTTAAATATGTTAGCACAGAGGCACTACCAACATTGCTGATTGACTCAGCTTTAGGCAATGTCAGATCCATCTTGAAGCCGGCTGAAACTGGCTCTGTCCGACATGGGGCAACTTCTGGTGTCTTCTTACAGAAGCCACCCCTGCAGTTACCCCTTCCCCCGCTACCAAAACCTTGCCGTGTAAACCCAATACAACATGTGTGTATGTAGACTCAACATGTCTAAAACCAGATGATTTTACAGTAAATTCCCTATAAGCCAAAGCACAACTACTGTGAGCCTTCTTTTTTATTAGCTCCTATTTAACTTTATTTATGTACTCGGGATAATATAGTGAATGTGATTTACACTGAATGGTATTTTATTTGAAACTGCACAGAGAAAACCTTATAGTTACATAATCAGAAATTCTTTGCTATTTTATATTTGACCTTCTGCTGGTTTTAGCTGGGATAGAGTTAATTTTCTTCATAGTAGCTAGTATGGGGCTATGTTTTGGATTTGTGCTGAAAACAGTGTTGATAATACAGGGATGTTTTCATTATTGCTGAGCAGTGCTTACACAGAGTCAAGGCCTTTTCTGCTTCTCACACCACCCCACCAGCGAGTAGGCTGGGGGTGCACAAGAAGTTGGGAGGGGACACAGCCGGGACAGCTGACCCCAACTGACCAAAGGGATATTCCAGACCATATGACATCATGCTCAGCAATAAAAAGCTGGGGAAGAAGAAGAAAAGGGGGGATGTTCAGAGTGATGGCATTTTGTCTTCCCAAGTAACTGTTACGCGTGATGGAGCCCTGCTTTCCTGGAGATGGCTGAACACCTGCCTGCCGATGGGAAGTAGTGAATGAATTCCTTGTTTTGCTTTGCTTGCATGCGTGGCTTTTTGCTTTACCTATTAAACTGTCTTTATCTCAACCCACGAGTTTTCTCACTTTTACTCTTCTGATTCTCTCCCCCATCCCACTGGAGGGGGAGCGAGTGAGTGGTTGTGTGGTGCTGATTTGCTGGCTGGGGTTAAACCACGACAGTCCTTTTTGGCACCCAACGTGGGGCACAAAGGATATGAGATAACAACAGATTTGATTGGAATGTGCTAGATCGAATTTATAGCTGTTATTGCTGTTTAGCTATTAATTGGCAGGCTTCTGTGCTTGCCATGGGGCTTGCTTGCCTCGCTGTATATTAGAGTCTAGTGCTCATTAGTGGCTGCTTTTTGCTTTTGCTGCTTGCTGTACTGCTGATCATCTTACTCTGCTGTGCCTGGGAACATTTTGATAACAGCAATGGCCATGTGCCTGGGCTGGCAGATGGCCAGGGCATCACTGCTGTTTCTGTGCTGCTGTACTGGACAGGCTGGAACTCCAGTGTGAACTCAAGTCGAAGGGACTGTGACCTGTGGATGAGTTAATGTGGAAGCAGGACACCCCGAAGTGTCTGTGACTGTGGATGAGTCCATGCCAGGGCAGGTACACCTCGAAGCGTCTGTGGCTGTAGTTATGTCTGTGCCACAGCAGGTATACCTCTGAAGGGACTGTGGCCCAAGGATAAGTCCATGCTGGAGAAGGTACACCTCGAAGCATCTGTGGCTGTGCATGAGGTCATGCTGGAGGACCTCAAAGCGTGTGGCCATGGATAAGCCCACAACAGAGCAGGGGCACCCCTGGAGGGACTGCAGCCATGAATGAGGCCATGTTGGAGTAGGTTCACTCCTGAAGGGACTGTGGCTGTGGGTAAGGCCATGCTGGAGCAGGTATATCTCTGAAGGGATTGAGGCCCATGGAGAAGGCCACACTGGAACAGGTGCACCTCAAAGCGACTGTGGCTGTTGACAAGTCTATGCCGCAGCAGGTATACCCCTGGAGAGACTATGGCTCATAGATAAGGCTCCACTTGGAGCAGGTACACCCCCCTAAGGGACTGTGGTCTGTGGATAAGTCCAAGCCGGAGCAGGGGCAATGGGAGGAGTTCATTGCAATGTTAAACCCTATGGCCTGATCCAAAGGGACCAGGGGTTAGGGAATGTAATGGATATAAATTGTTGTAACCCCTGATTTGAGTTGCATGTTATAGGAATTACTATAGCAGGAATCACCTGAACCAATGGATGACAAGCCTTACAAGAAGCAGTGCAAGTGCAGCAGTGACCCGACCTGAGCTGGCTTTGGTGTCCAATAACTCCACGCAACACACAACCTCTCCTGTCCTGAGTGACCACCATAACAGATGGAGCCCAAAGTCATGGACTAAACAAACTCAATGGACATTTTGTGGACATTTGTGGACATTTATCAGACATTTTACAGGGGTGGTCCATAGACTAAGGGAATGATATCTGTGTATTATATCAAAGGATGGGAAGGGGAGTGGTGGTTAATGAGGATGTATTGGATAGTGTGGGACCTGAGCATGATGTAAATTCTGAATCATCTTATGTGGGGAACCTCAGCTTTCAATTGTACATAAAGCTCACACTTCAAGCCCTGCAAAGCTGCATGAAGTAGGATTTTGTGTTCATCTCTAGGCTCCAAAAATATGAAATAGATTCAACACTGAATATGTATGATCCAAGCCTGAGGCAAGTAAAATTCTTCAGGGTGCAAAGAGAACCTGCATTTGGGCAGAAGAAAACTTTAACATTCAACAGGAAGACTGGAAAACAATAGACATCTGGTGTGGCTGTGAAGCACATGCTAGAATAAATGCACTGACAGGTCAACAGCAAGGTAAGACAATTTTCATTCAGCTTTGCCCCTTGATTGTCATATCCACATGCTAAATATATGTAAATAAATAAATAAATAAAATACACAAGTGTTGATTCCCACTCCCTCCTATGTATTCTAAAGTGCATGGCAATGCTAAAGGTTCCTGTTCATTTTCTAAAGGTGCCTCAATGAAAGCCACCTAGATATAAAAGTAACTCTAAGTAGAAAGAATTACTGTTTTGAACAGAGATGCTACCAGGAAAAATCCTAGCCTAGACAGAACTTTAAATTTGTTTCAGCCAACAGCATAAGAACCAACTTGGAAAGAGCTCTATCTGGGCATTTCAGGAAAGTTCTATACTAGCATGGGGCTCCGATTACAACTTATTGGAAGGCATTTACCAAACAACAGAATCCACTTACATTCTGTATTCATAAGCAATTTGTATTCTGTTGTGCTCATCAGTGGTACAATTGGTTTTGTGCTGTCGTGATTTAACCCCAGCTGGCAACTAAGCACCACACAGCTGCTCGCTCACTCCTCCCCCAGTGGGATGGGGGAAAGAATCGGAAGAGTAAAAGTGAGAAAACTCATGGGTTGAGATAAAAACAGTTTAATAATTGGGGAAAAAAAATAAAAATAATAATAAATTGTAAGGAAAATGAAAATAACAAAGAGAGAGAAATAAAACCCAAGAAAGAAAAGTGATGCAAATGAAAACAATTGCTCACCACCAACTGACTGATGCCCAGCCAGTCCCCAAGCAGCGGCCCCCCTCCGCCAACCTCCCCTCTAGTTTTATTGCCGAGCACAATGTCATATGGTCTAGAATATCCCTTTGGTCAGTTGGGGTCAGCTGTCCCGGCTGTGTCCCCTCCCAACTTCTTGTGCACTTCCAACCTACTCGCTGGCGGGGCAGTGTGAGAAGCAGAGAGGGCCTTGACTCTGTGTAAGCACTGCTCAGCAATAATGAAAACATCCCTGTATTATCAACACTGTTTTCAGCACAAATCTAAAACATAGCCCCATACTAGCTACTATGAAGAAAATTAACTCTATCCCAGCCAAAACCAGCACGTGTGCAAAATGAGAAGCTAGTTTAAGAAAATATAGTTACCAGTAGCTAATGTTTTCTCATGAATTGGTGTTTGAACATATGTTTGTTGACAGTATTTAATTAAAGTTTGGAAATTTATACATAGAAAAACAGAATTTGCATTTTCTTAAAACTTGGCTTAAGTAGTAAATGTTGCTATGTGCATACTGAGTATTAACATCAATTATTTAAACAAATTTGCAACAAATGAACCTAAAAATTAACAAGCTATCAAAGCAAGACAATTTAGCAAGGCTCTTTCAAACAATCATCATAAACATGCAGGCAACTGTGACAATTATCTAATGAGCAGATGGAACTAATAGTCCTCCCTAATGTTCAATGTGGGTCAAATACAGATTTGCTTCTTAGGCTCATTAAATGAATTAAATACCAGAAGTTGGTAAAATAACACTAAGGTTCTTACTTAAACTGTCATGGCAAAATAAAACACCCAGAAATCTGTTGTTGTTAATTTGACTTGTTCAAAAATACATGCTTTTTTGGCCTTTCCATCTAAGTGTTTAAAAACAAACATACACAGACACCCCCGCAACAAATATGCTGCTCTCTCCACAATATCCCAGTGCTAAGACCTCACAAAAGGAACATATGTGATCTTCTCTTAGGTGGAATAAGTGGGTTTTATGTTTGCTTCAAATCTTAACCAGATATTTATTCAGATATTTTAAAGGCTCAAAATCATTTGGGAGATAAATCTCATCTTAGCACTTCAAGGTCAGCTTTAATGCAGAACTGCTGTAGAATTAAAAAAAAAATTATCACAGCCAAAGTCTAAGAAGAAGTTGGAAGGGAAGGGGACACTTGAAATGTATTATTTCAAAACATACTTCATTTGAGATAATACATAATTCAGCTAAGATATACTGAGTTTTCCCCATGAAAGGGCATCTTAAAGTAGAAAACAATAGACAAACCCCAGAGTGCAACACATACATTACTAACAAGGGGGAATACAGGAGAGGAAACTTCTAAGAAGGGGCTAAAGACTTAATTCAAAGACTTCTTCATGCAGCATGTGGGGAAGCTTGACTTTGGATTTCCATTTAAGTAAAAACTTATAATGCACAGAAGAACCTCCTTCACCATGGTCTTTTCCACGGGCTGTAGGGGAATCTCTGCTCCTGCGCCTGGAGCATCTCCTCCTCTTCCTTCTTCACTGACCTTTGTGTCTGCAGGGTTGTTTCTCTCGCATTTTCTCACTCCTTTCTCTCCCAGCTGCTGCGCAGCATATTTTTACCCTTTCTTTAATATGTTATCACACAGGCACCACCAGCTTCATTTTGGCCAGCAGTTTTGGATCTGGCTGAAACTGGCTCTGTCCGACATGGGGGCAGCCCCAGTCTCTTCTCACAGAGCCACCCCTGCAGCCCCCCCCCCGCTACCAAAACCTTACCATGTAAACCCAATACAATTGCATAGCTCCCTAATCTCATCAATGGAAGGACTGGTTATGCTGTTTTCTCTCCTCCAAGAAGGGCATTTAATTACAATATGAGAACATAAACCATGAAAGAAAGGGTAAAACTGCTCTGCTCCACTCTCCTAAAGTACTTTCTGGTTCATCTTAAGCCTACGTCTCCCATGTGGGTTGGGTCTATTTGTCTACTACAGACTCAGGAGAAAGAACACTTCCAAAGAATAGCTAGCCTTTGTACCTGGACTACATATGATAATAACAAAATCCAGGACATAATGAATGTTCACCATGTTTTCACAGATGCTTAGCTGTCTTAGTTGAGGAAAGCAAAGTTCCTATTCAGCTTTTAATGAAGAAGCTGAAGTAATGAATCAAGCTACAGAAATCAAGGCTAAATGTTTAGCAGCGGTAACACCCATTCCTAAAGAAAGACACAGAAGCATCCTATTCTATGCTATAAAGGCTTCCACACGATATTTTCCACAGTGGATATCCCAATATTCACAGAAAGAGTTACATCTGAAGCTCTTAGCTATACACTTACTGCTTTATACTCTGATTCTACTCTGTTCTTCTCGACAACCACTGTAATGCTCTGAAGAACTAAGTTTGCTTTGAGGATGTTCAGTGATTATGCAATTCTACACAGAAAAATAGAAAGTGTCAATTTTTTTTCCATGAGAGACTCAAAACTGATATAATCACTATCAGGCTTTAGAAACTATGTATTTTTTTTAGCTATAGCATACAACCTCAAACTACGTTCAACTCTTCAGAGTTGTCTTTCAAATTCAATATTTTTTAAAATATATATATGTGTGTGTATAAAGCGTGACTTACTGGTGACCCCAGTTCTTAAAGATGCACAGTCCACATGTATTCTTACTCTGCAGGCATACGCATATCACCTGTGAGCAAACAATTTATGCTTGTACATCAAAAAGCATGTTCTCTTTCCCTACATCATATATTCACATGTGAAGTGTGAGAATACACAAAGTACACAAAGCCATCTCAATTCTTTCTCAGAGAGAATCCAACAGATAGATTTCATAACTCAAAAACAGAGACTGAAAAAGGGCAAGAAATAAACACATAAGATACATCCCTCTCTCATTGGCAGTACAAGATGAGTGACTGGATGTGAACTACATGGCAGAAGCTATGACACTCAGGAACATAGAGGCAGTCTTTTCACAGAAGCAACAATTACCAAGTATCATACAAGCTCTGGATGCCTCTCTACTAGCACAGTAATCACTTGGCAGTTGTACTCTAGTACCTTAGTGTAACTTGGACAAGGTATGACAACAGAAAGAGGTTCTATTTTAGAAGTCTCGTAACAGACTTCAGTGAGCCCCACAATCTGGTTTGACACCTTTGACAAAAACAGTTGTTTTTTTAAAAGAGTCAGCCTCAGGAATGGTCAAGAAGGCTTCAGAATCATCAATATATTCTTGAGCATGTGAAGGATAGCTTCAAGCCTGGAAGTATGAGGCACTGAAGGCAGGTTCACCAATTTTCTTATGATTGGCATATAAATACAAAGGAATCTACACTCTTAAGGAAACAGAGCACAGGGTCCCAGCTGCAGACCTAGGGGACCTGCAAGATGAAGTTTTGAGTGGTAGCCTCTGACCACATGTACTGGGTCTGGCTGGGATGGAGTTAACTTCCCTCATAGCAGCCCATATAGTGCTGTGCTTTGCATTTGTGGCTAGAACTATGTTGATAACACACCAATGTTTTGGCCACTGCTGAGCAGTGCTCCCACAGCATCAAGACTGTCTCTCCAAATCACCCCCCAAAGGCCAGTAGGCTGGGGATGGGCAAGAGTTTGGGAGGGGCATAGCCAGGACAGCTGACCTAAACTGACCAAAGAGATATTCCATACCATATGATGTCACGCTCAGCAATAAAAGATGAGGAAAAGGGGGAGGAGGAGGCATTTCCAAAGCAACTGCTACGCATACTGAGGCCCTGCTTCCCAGGAAGTAGCTGGACATCATCTGCTGATGGGAAGTAGAGAATAAATGTCCTCTTTTTGCTTTGCTTCCACGCATGGCCCTTGCTTTTCTCATTAAACTGCCTTTAGAATCATAGAATCATTTAGGTTGGAAAAGACCTTTAAGATGATCGAGTCCAACTGTTAACCTAACACTACCAAGTCCCCCACTAAACCATGTCCCTAAGTGCCATGTCTACACATCTTTTAAATTCCTCCAGGGATGGTGATTCAACCACTTCCCTGGGCAGCCTGTTCCAGTGCTTGATAACCCTTTCGGTGAAGAAATAACCCTTTTGGTGAAGAAACTGAATCTCAACCCATGAGCTTGTCCATCTTATTTTCTCCCCTGTCCTGTTGAGGAGGGGGAGTGAGAAAGCAACTAGGTGGGGAGGGTCTGGCAGCCAGCCAAGGTCAACCCACCACACCACAGTACTGAGTCAAGGTCAGAGATCTTCACTATGTCTCATTTCAACACAGTTTCCAGTATTTCAACTTCGTCTCCTCTTTGGAAGATGCTTGAAAGAACACACAGAAGTCCAGTATGAACTTGGACAGAGAAATAAGTTCTGTGGTTTCCAATGAACTTAAGTAGTTTGAAAATCAGAGAAGCCAAATGAAAAGTCTTAATGAAAGGAAATTTTAAAAAAATGGAAGAAGTTAAAAGACTATTCAAGACAACAGCATAAAGAACTACAAGCAAAAGCTATGCCAGAATTTGAAACAGTGAAATCGTTCAATCATCCATCTCATTTTCTCCAAAGAGTTAGTTTTGTCTTTGCACAAATTCTATAAGAATATATATTTTTATATTTTACGTTATCTCCATGAAAATACTTTTCAGAAATAGTCCATACCTCACCTGTACAATAACTAAGCAGAAATTTAACACTATGGAGGACATTTTAGTACAGCAGTAATTAGAGGGGAACAATCCAACTAGGAATAGTTGTCCAGCTTTTTCAAGTACCTTATCACATACTTTCTGTGAAAAAAATCCCTAATTTAAACAGCAGCCTTAATCTGAAGAAAACCTTTTAAAAGAGCTTAAACATTTCCCAATTAAGTTATTCCTTACAGGTCAAGCCTCCATTAATCTAGAAGCTTCTAAACAACCATAACTGATTCTGCTAAATACAAGTAGTAAAAATGCTTATGAAAGATCTCATAGAGATTTGTAACAGAAATATTAAGGTTTTGTCCTGGTTTCAGCTAGGACAGAGTTAATTTTCTTCCTAGTAACTGGCATAGTGCTGTGTTTTGGATTTAGTAGGAAAATAATGTTGATAACACACTGATGTTTTTAGTTGTTGCTAAGTAGCGTTTATACTAAGTTAAGGAATTTTCAGCTTCTCATGCCCAGCCAGCAAGAAGGCTGGAGGGGCACAAGAAGCTGGGAGGGGACACCGCCAGGACAGCTGACCCAAACTGGCCAAAGGGGTATTCCATACCATATGACATCATGCCCAGTATATAAACTGGGGGAGCTGGCTGGGAGGGGGGATCGCGGCTCGGGAACTGACTGGGCATCGGTCAATGAATGGTGAGCAATTGCCATATTATTATTATCATTATCATTGTTTTTCATTCCTTTCTGTCCTATTAAACTGTCTTTATCTCAACTCACGAGGTATTTTTTTTCCTGATTCTCTCCCCCATCCCAGGGGTGGGGGGGAAGTGAGCGAGCGGCTGCGTGGTGCTTAGCTGCCGGCTGGGGTTAAACCACGACAGTCCTTTTTGGCGCCCAACGTGGGGCACTACGGGTTGAGATAATGACAAATCTGACTGGAATGTGTTAGAACAAATTTGTTATAAACATTCATTATATTAGTTCAATAGTTGCTGGTCACAATGTTGATGTATTTGCTCTCAAAGTTGGTGCGCTTGTTCTTAAAGGTGTGTTATGTAATACCTTACTTGCAGTATATGCTCCCTGTTGTGCTGTTTATCACCCATGGGAACTGGGCCAGAGTTATCATGTTGTTCTACTTTGTAACACTGGCTTATGATACGATAGAATTGCTGGTCGTGAAAGTAATCTGGTATTTGTACTCAGCATTGCTGTCACCTCCGTACTTCGGGAGCCGTCTATCAGAAACTATTAATAATTACACCTTGTACCTTTTCTCATCGGAGAGCCAAGCCACGGGGGAGACACATTTCTTCACCTTCCCCTTCTCCTCCAGGCAAATTACAGTAGCTCTTGAGAACTTTGAATATCCTTGGGATGTTCAAACCAGCATGTTCCTATTGTTATATCTCCTGAATGTGTTCCAGGTCTTGTTTAAGGTTAAACAACTGTTTAAGAATACCTTTCAGAAATCTGCCCCGAGGCTTAATAGCCATGGGTGGCATGGCATGTGGGAGAATATGGGCAGGTATCTAGAGAACTTCTCACCTCCAGTGGTTTGGAACTTCACTCCCGGCCAACTCCCCAAATGCAGCATGTATGAATGGAAATGCATGTGTGTGCATAAGCACAAGAAATAGCAGAAGAAAAGATTATAAGAATGGCCTGTGCAGATAAAGAAAGACACTGTTCCCAAAACACTGCTCCCAGCAGTAACACTGAGAAACACATTATTTCTGTCAAGATCAAAAAGCCTGTTCTCTGGTAAGATCACAGCACAGGTGACTGTCAGGGAAAGACCCTGCATCCTAATGCCAGGAGGATGGCAATAAGGTTGCAGCACATTGCATACACCAGTCCTTTTCCTGTTAGCCCATCTGTTATATTCCAAACAAGGAAAAACAGGTAACAGGCAACAATCTTGTCCAAAATTTATGAAAGTTGAAGTCAGCAAGACTGAGGCAAAGGATGACCCCATAACAGTTCATGACTCCTAAAGGGCACAAAAAATCTGTCCAGAAAACAGTTTGTTATTGACAGTCAAGAATCCCAGAAAAGCGATGAGGACTTGACAACAGGCATCCCTTGTACTCTGTATCCAATCCACTTGCATAGATATGTCTTAGTGCTTGCAAGCATGAGTGTGTGAGTAAAAGAAATCTGAGAGAAGATGAGCATGAGTGGGTAAAGTCAATCCACTTACAGACTTTGTAAATAAATATCACCTACCTGTTCTATAAGATCTCACATTAAATTTTATTATGCTAATTTTCCTACAGTCACTTCTCTGTGTCTCTATAATGTGCATGTTTACCTCCAGTTCTCTTTCTTTTTTTCTGAAGTTTTTCAGTTCACAGTGAAATTGGTACGTTTCTGGAGGACCAATAGATTCTTCAGTGCCTTCAAGCAACTTAATCTTACCCAGTTTTGCAAATTCTCAAACTTTGTCCTACAAAATAAAAAAAATTATAAAAATGCAGTATTAGTTAAAATAATGCAATACAGCAATATTGAATTTAAATACAGCAACCTATTTCTCATCAAGATCACCTGACTTACAGTTCCATGTCAGATAATCATACTCTGCTTAACTTTCAGAGCTATCTCCTAAAACAGTCACCAAATCCCCCCAAACATTTGTAAAGATTCCGTATGTGGTTTTGTTAGAGCTGTTCTTGCATAACTTAAGCTTAAACCTTAGCTGTTCTTGTCCAGGGCTGTTTGGCTTTGCTGGCAGCTTTTGAGGGTAGCTGTTAAGGGTCAGGATTGGTTGGTTGTTTTTCAACTGGCTATCATTTTTCTGAACAAGATATTTTAGTTGAGAAAATTAAAGATTTTATTCTACTGTATTACTAATGTTGGTTCTCAGGCTGTTGATGCCACATCTTTCCAGTATAAATGCTATGACTAACTCAAAAATTATGTAACATGGAAGTTAAGAATATGCCTATCAGCTAAGGATATCAGGATGGCAGCATCCAAGGCAAAGGAACAGCTCAAAACATGACTGGAGTGAAAGGTGTGCTTCCCATTGCCTGTAGCAAATTAATAGATAGCAAATTAACTAGACTTATAACACAGTAATATCCACTGAACTGATATATATGTACTAAAGAAAATCTGTTTTAAATGCAAGAGTTATGTTGGTAGAGTCTGCAGAAAGCTCTACTCTAAACAAATATTGTGAATACATAAGAAAATACCGTGGAAACAAGTATTAATTTTCTAAATTTGAACTTTTTTCATCATGTTTTCTTGAATGCTTTTCTCCTTGAACAGAAGAGTAACTAGATGCTTCTCTAAGCTTGTCCTGGTTTCGACTGGGACAGAGTTAACTCTCTTCTTAGTAGCTGGTACAGTGCTGTGTTTTGGATTTAGTGTGAGAATAATGTTGATAACACTCTGATGTTTTAGTTGTTGCTAAGTAGCACTTATCTTAAGCCAAGGACTTTTCAGTTTCCCATGCTCTGCCAGCAAGCAGGTGTACAAGAAGCTGGGAGAGAGCATAGCCAGGACAGCTGATCCGAACTAGCCAAAGGGATATTCCATAACATGGAACGTCATGCCCAGTATATAAACGGGGGGGGGGGGGGGGAGTTGGCTGGGAGGGGCGGATCGCTGCTTGGGCATCGGTCAGCAGGTGGTGAGCAATTGCATTGTGCATCACCGGGGGTTTTTTTCTTCCCCCCCCTTCTTTTTTTGTTATATTCCTTTTCATTACTATTATTATGATTATTATATTTCATTATTATTATTGTTAGTATTATATTTTACTTTAGTTATTAAACTGTTCTTAGCTCAACCCACGAGTTTTACCTTCTTTCCCAATTCTTCTCCCCATCCCACTGGGAGTGGGGGGGGACTGAGGGAGTGGCTGCGTGGTGCTTAGCTGCTGGCTAAGGTTAAACCACGACAGTCCTTTTTAATGGTGCACTCCATGTAAACTTCCGCCACATGGGTCGGATAACCATGGTGCTGATAACACCAAGGTCGCGGGTTTGATATCCACCCCTTATTCTATACCATTTACGTCATGCCCAGGTCCCACACTTTCTGATACATTTCCAATTAATCACCATCACTTTTCCTGTCTTTTAATATATACACACAGATATCATTCCCACGGTCTATGGGCCATCTCTATCAAATGTCTGTTGAGTTCATTCAGTCCATGACTTTGGGCTCCATCTGTCATAACAGTCTGTCTGGGCAGGAGGGATGGTGTGAAGTCCGCTCGGTCAGCAGAACAGAATTGGGCTTTGGTGTGGTGTGGCAGGCAGGGGACTTTGGGAGCAGCAATGTCATTGTAATGTTGGATTGTTGCATGCTGAAGTCAGTCCTGGTTCCATCACTACTGTGCTTCACTTGGTTTTGTCAAAGTTCATTCTTCATTAATCTAAGTAATTCTTACTGTAATACCATTAATATAGCATATAACAAATATAATAATGATGACATACAGTGGCAGGATTATATAGCAATCAACATCATACAATTTAATTCATTGGCTGTTCTCACCTAAAATCAAATCCCCTTGAGGCACACATCAGACGTTCCCATCCTTCCGCATCACCCACCAAGGGCACCCAGGTCCTTGAGCAAAAGCAATCCCACAAATGGGTTTGCCTTTGCCTGAGGCAGGAGTAACCCAGACTGTTTTCCCTAGCATATTTTTTATGTGCACTACTGGGACTTTATCCCCTTCTACAGTACGTAAAAGTTCTGATTGGGCAGGGCCAGCTCGATTGACAGATCCTCTAGTGTTGACTAACCAGGTGGCCTTTGCTAGATGTGTATCCCAATGTTCAAAGGTCCCACCACCCATTGCTCTCAATGTAGTCTTTAACAATCCATTGTATCATTCAATCTTCCCACAGGCTGGTGCACGATAGGGGATGTGATACACCCACTCAATGCCATGCTCTTTGGCCCAGGTGTCTATGAGGTTGTTTCGGAAATGAGTCCCATTGTCTGACTCAATTCTTTCTGGGGTGCCATGTCGCCATAAGATTTGCTTCTCAAGGCCCAGGAGAGTGTTCCAGGCGGTGGCATGGGGCACGGGATATGTTTCCAGCCATCCGGTGGTTGCTTCCACCATTGTAAGCACATGGCGCTTGCCTTGGCGGGTGTGTGGGAGTGTGATATAGTCAATCTGCCAGGCCTCCCCATATTTGTATTTCAGCCATCGTCCTCCATACCAAAAAGGCTTTAACCGCTTGGCTTGCTTGATTGCAGCACATGTTTCACATTCATGGATGACCTGTGCGATAGTGTCCATGGTCAGGTCCACCCGTCGATCACGAGCCCATCTATATGTTGCATCTCTTCCCTGATGGCCTGAGGTGTCATGGGCCCACCGAGCCAGAAATAATTCACCCTTATGTTGCCAGTCCAGATCCACCTGAGCTACTTCAATCCTAGCAGCCTTGTCTGCCTGTTGATTGTTTTGATGTTCTTCAGTGGCCCGACTCTTGGGTACGTGGGCATTTACGTGACATACTTTCACAACCAGGTTCTCTAGCTGGGCAGCAATATCTTGCCACAATGGGGCAGCCCAGATGGGTTTACCTCTGCGTTGCCAGTTACTCTGCTTCCATTGCTGCAACCACCCCCACAGGGCATTTGCCACCATCCATGAGTCAGTATAGAGATAGAGCACTGGCCATTTTTCTCTTTCAGCAATGTCTAAAGCCAGCTGGATGGCTTTCACCTCTGCAAACTGACTCGATTCACCTTCTCCTTCTGCAGTTTCTGCAACTTGTCGTATAGGACTCCATACAGCCGCCTTCCACCTCCGATGCTTTCCTACAATGCGACAGGACCCATCAGTGAACAGGGCATATTGCCTCTCCTTTTCTGGAGTTTATTATATAGTGGGGCCTCTTCAGCACACATCACCTCCTCCTCTGGCGATATTCCAAAATCTTTGCCTTCTGGCCAGTCCGTGATCACTTCCAGAATTCCTGGGCGACTGGGGTTTCCTATTCGACTTCGTTGTGTGATCAGTGCAACTAGGACCCGTATACCTGTGCATCTAGGATCGAGGTAGGTTTTCCATCCCACTTCCTCATATCCTCTCCGTGCTCACACAGGTAAGACCACAGGGTACCTCGTGGTGTGTACCTTCTATCGCCTCTCTCTTGAGCAGAGGGACGCTTATTCCTAATAGCTGAGATATTGGTCCGTACAGGTGGGAGGCAGAACTTATCCTCAAATTGCTGGAACTCTTGGGACAGTTTCTCGGCTAGTATGTCTGGCAGTTTCTCCACAGCCGAGACGAGGGAGGAAGTGAGACTTTCTTCATATTGCTGGAGTTGGCGAGCCAATTCATCCACTGTTGGTCCCTCTTCATCTTTCCAGTCCATTACTGCCAATGCACTGGCATACGACGATGGTGCGCTCTGTACAAACTTCCGCCACATGGGTCGTGTGCAGTGGACTTCATCTGGATCTGTGGGTAACTGTGCATCGTCTGGGTCATAATAAACCATCTCCCGCACAGCTAATTCCCTCAGGTACTGGATACCTTTCTCCATGGTGGTCCACTTGCCTGGGTGACATACAACATCTTCTTTGAAGGGATACCTTTCCCTCACGCCCGATAGAAGTCACCTCCAGAGGCTGAGGGCTTGTGTCTTTTTTCCAATTGCCCTGTCAATGCCCCTTCCCTAGAAAGGGATCCCAATTGCTTGGCCTCCTTACCCTCTAATTCCAAGCTACTTGCCCCATTATCCCAGCATCGGAGCAGCCAGGTGATAATGTGCTCGCCTGGATGATGGCTGAAGTCTTTTCGCATATCTCGCAGCTCACTCAAGGATAGGGATCGGGTTTTTATCTCCGGTTCTGCCTCTTCCTCCTGTTCTCGTGATGACCCTGGTTCACCTTCATCCCTCGCTGAGCGAGCTGGTTTTTTTTGAGTATTTCTTCTTCTGTACAGGGGCGACTGATACTGGCATGGGTTGGTTCTCAGGTTCAGCTGCAGTGCCTGTCACGGGGGTTGGAGGGGCTGCAGTGCCTGTCATTTTGTTGTCAGATCCAGAGACCTTTGCTTCCCCTTGAGGGTACTGAATAGTGTTGAACAGGGCTCGGTAGGCATGGGCCAGGCCCCAGCACATTGCAGTGATTTGTGTCTCCCTGGAGTTGTCGGGGTGACAGCATACTTTTTCCAAATGTTCTCCTAGTTTTTCAGGATTCTGCACTTGTTCAAGGGTGAAGTTCCAAAACACTGGAGGTGCCCACCGTCCTAGGCATTTGCCCATGCTACCCCACACACCCTGCCACTCATAACTCTCCAGCCTTGGGGCAGATCTCTGGGGGATCCTCTTAAATAGGTGTTTAACCCTGAACAAGACCTGAACCACATTCAGGAACAAGCTGGTTCCTAGCAATAGGACCATGTTAGTTTCAACATTCCAAGGATATTCAAAATTTTCAAAATTCTCAAATGCTACTGTAATTATCCTGGAGGAGGAGGGGAAGGTGAAGGAAGGTGTCTCCCCCATAGATTGGCTCTCCGAGGAGAAAAGGTAAAGGGTGTAATTATTAACAGTTTCAGATAGATGGCTCCCGAAGTACGGAGATAACGGCAACGCTAAGTACAAATACCGGGTTAGTCCCACAACTGATAATTTTATCGTACCATAAACCAGTGTTACATAGCACAGCAAAGCGAAAACCTTAATCCACCTCACCTTATGGGTGATAAGCAGCAGCACAGGGACTATATATGGCAAATAAGGTGATACATAACACAACTCTAAGAACGAGCGCCACAACTCCAAGAGCCAATAAACCAACATTGTGACCAGCGACTATTGAACTAATATAATGAATGCTTATAACAAATTTGTTTTAACACGCTCTGGTCAGATCTGTTCTTATCTCAGTCCTTTATGCCCCACATTGGGCGCCAAAAGGACTATCGTGGTTTAACCCCAGTCAGCAGCCAAGCACCACGCAGCTGCTCCCTCACTCCACCCCCCTCGCTCCCAGTGGGATGGGGAGGAGAATCGGGAATGAAGGTAAAACTCGTGGGTTGAGCTAAGAACGGTTTAATAACTAAAGTAAAATATAATACTAACAATAATAATAATGAAATATAATAATCATAATAATAGTAATGAAAAGGAATATAACAAAAAAAGAAGGGGGGAGCGGGGGGGGGGAAGAAAAAAAAAACCCCAGTGATGCACAATGCAATTGCTCACCATCCACTGACTGATGCCCGAGCAGCGATCCACCCCTCCCGGACAACTCCCCCCTGTTTATATACTGGGCACGACGTTCCATGGTATGGAATACCCCTTTGGCTAGTTCGGGTCAGCTGCCCTGGCTATGCTCCCTCCCAGCTTCTTGCACACCTGCTTGCTGGCAGAGCACGGGAAACTGAAAAGTCCTTGGCTTAGGATAAGCGCTACTTAGCAACAACTAAACCATCAGCATGTTATCAACATTATTCTCACACTAAATCCAAAACACAGCACTGTACCAGCTACTAAGAAGAGAATTAACTCTATCCCAGCTGAAATCAGGACAAAGTTCTAACAAGGTTTCATTTTACTACCATCCCTGATGATCCATATGAACTGGGAAGGACCCCACCATAACTTTTTTTGTTAAGATGCAATTATGAGACAACTTAGATATTCTCACAAAAACCTTAATCTGTCTGAGCATGGATTCAGCTACAGAAGCAGCATGTGTCATTCTTTAGTCTTCTCCCTCCTTTAGGGGCTACTTTCCATCAGGATAATTTTACTTTTACATAATTGGATCCTGAACACCTTTAAGTCCTGCTCTATGCTCAAGAAAATGTTGAGCTACAGAAGTTACCAAAAAGGCTCTGGTAGCAGTCCGTTATAGCTGCAGGACCATTTAGTAGGACTGCCTCCATTTCTCCTTTTCAGAGAAAGAAGTCCGGACAACTCTTCCCCTTTGCTTACTGAGTACAGGATCCAACCCCGAGGAATTGACTGGATGTAACCAGTGAAAAGTACATAAAGTACATGCAGAGACTGACTAGGAAAGTCAGGGATACAGGACTGCAGAAGCCATGGAGGTAAAGGCACAGGGAAGGCGCTGGGAGACCTAAAGACTTCATACACATTTCCCTACAGCTTTATTGTTTAACAACACCTCAACAGCAAAACTAGTGGGATGGCGAGATACCAACTGCTAGTGTTGCTACCCAAACAAATACATGGGGAACATCAACAGCTTTCCTTGTCAGTCTCAACTGACAGCACATACAAAACTGTCTAATTAGCAAGCCTTAAAGGTCACACAGTTCCTTCTTTCTTGCACCAACACACCAGCATGGCTACCTCCTCCCTCTCATTTATTCTTGTGTGACCCCAATAAATTTCCCAAGTGCTGTAAGATCATAGAATGGTTTGGGTTGGAAGTGACCTTAAAGATCATCTAGTTCCAACCCCCCCTGCCATGGGCAGGGATACCTTCCACTAGACCAGGTTGCTCAAATCCTCATCCAACCTCGCCTTGAACACTTCCATGGATGGGGCATCCACAACTTTTCTGGGCAACCTCTTCCAGTGTTGCACCACCCTCACAATAAAAAATTTCTTCCTAATATCTAATCTAAATCTACCCTCTTTCAGTTTAAAACTGTTACCCCTCATCCTATCACTACACTCCCTGATAAAAGGTCCCTCCCCATCTTTCCTGTAGGCCCCCTTTATATATTGAAAGGCCGCAATAAGGTCTCCCTGGAACCTTCTCTTCTCCAGGCTGGAACAACCCCAACTCTCTCAGCCTTTCCTCATAGGGGAGGTGCTCCAGCCCCCTGATCATCTTCATGGCCCTCCTCTGGACTCACTCCAACAGGTCCATGTCTTTCTTATGCTGGGGGCCCCAGAGCTGAACACAGTACTCCAGGTGGGGTCTCACGAGAGCAGAGTAGAGGGGGAGAATCAGCTCCCTCAACCTGCTGGTCATGCTTCTTTTGATGCAGCCCAGGATACAGTTGGCTTTCTGGGCTGTGAGTGCACACTGCCTGTTCATATTGAGTTTTTCATCCACCAGTACCCCCAAGTCCTTCTCTGCAGGGCTGCTCTCAATCCACTCATCGCCCAGCCTGTATCCATGTTTAGGATTGTCCCGACCCATGTGCAGGACCTTGCACTTGGCCTTGTTGAACTTCATGAGGCTCGCACATGCCCACCTCTCTAGCCTGTCAAGGTCCCTCTGGGTAGCATCCCTTCCCTCTCGAGTATCAACCACATCACTCAGCTTGGTGTCATCTGCAAACTTGCTGAGGGTGCACTCAATCCCACTGTCCACGTCCCCAACAAAGATGTTAAATAATACTGGTCCCAATACGGACCTGTCATGGTTTAACCCCAGCCAGCAACTAAGCACCACACAGCCACTCGCTCACTCTCCCCACCCAGTGGGACAGGGGAGAGAATCAGAAGAAAAAGTGAGAAAACTCGTGGGTTGAGATAAAGACAGTTTAATAGGTAAAGCAAAAGCTGCGCACGCAAGCTAAACAAAACAAGGAATTCATTCACCACTTCCCATCGGCAGGCAGGCGTTCAGCCATCTCCAGGAAAGCAGGGCTCTATCACGCTTAATGGTTAGATGGTAAGACAAATGCCATGACTCCAAACATCCCCCCTTTCCTCCTTCTTCCCCCAGCTTTATATGCTGAGCATGAAATCATATGGTCTGGAATATCCCTTTGGTCAGTTGGGGTCAGCTGTCCCGGCTGTGTCTCCTCCCAGCTTCTTGTGCACCCCCAGCCTACTCGCTGGCAGGGCAGTGTGAGGAGCAGAAAAGGCCTTGATGCCATGTAAGCACTGCTCAGCAATAGCTAAAACATCCCTGTATTATCAACACTGTTTTCAGCACAAATCTAAAACATAGCCCCATACTAGCTACTATGAAGAAAATTAACTCTATCCCAGCTAAAACCAGCACAGGACCCCTGAGGGATACCACTCATCGCTGGTCTCCACCCGGACATCGAGCCGTTGACCGCAACTCTTTGAGTGCGGCCATCCAGCCAATTCCTTATCCACCGAGTGGTCCATCTGTCAAATCCACGTCCCTCCATTTTAGAGACAAGGATGTCATGTGGGACAGTGTCAAATGCTTTGCACAAGTCCAGGTAGATGACATCCATTGCTCTTCCCTTATCCACTGACGCTGTAACCCCATCATAGAAGGCCACTAAGTTTGTCAGGCACGATCTGCCCTTAGTGAAGCCATGTTGGCTGTCACCAATCACCTCCTTATTTTCCATGCGCCCTAGCATAGTTTCCAGGAGGATCCACTCCATGATCTTGCCGGGCACAGAGGTGAGACTGACTGGCCTGTAGTTCCCTGGGTCTTCCTTTTTTCCCTTTTTAAAAATGGGGGTTATGTTTCCCCTTTTCCAGTCAGTGGGAACTTCCCCGGACTGCCATGACTTCTCAAATATGATGGATAGCGGCTTAGCCACTTCATCTGCCAGTTCCCTCAGGACCCTCGGATATATCTCATCAGGTCCCGTGGACTTGTGCACCTTCAGGTTCCTTAGATGGTCTCGAACCTGATCTTCTCCTACGGTGGGTGGTTCTTCATTCTCCCAGTCCCTGCCTTTGCCTTCTGCGACTTGGGCGGTGTGGCTGGAGCACTTGCCGGTGAAGACTGAGGCAAAAAAGTTGCTGAGTACCTCAGCCTTCTCCATGTCGAAACAAGACGTGGCAGTAAGAAACTACAAAACCCTTTCAAAATACAGTGCTCCAGTTGCATCCACTGTCTTTCAAAATTCTTCCATACCTAAGGAAGAAACCAGCACAAGTTGCATACTTGGCTATTTCAGGCTGCAATCTGTTCTTCTACTGTTTTCAGGGTTGATTACTTTCTCTGGATAAAGCATGCTGATGTATCATTTACCACTTGATTGTCACATGTGATATCATTGTGAGGAGTCAGACCGGTGTGGTGGGTTGACCCCAGCCAAGAGGCAAACACCCACAAGCCAAAAGACTCACAGATTGAAATAAAAACAGTTTAACAGGGAACACAAAAGCTGCACACACAAGCAAAGCAAAAAAGAGGAATTCATTCACTGCTTCCCATTGGCAGGCAGATGTCCAGCTGCTTCCTGGAAAACAGGGCCTCAGCACACATAATGGTTGCTTAGGAAGACAAATGCCATAATCACAAACATCCCCCCTTCCTCCTCCTTTCCCCAAACTTTTATTGCTGAGCATGATATGGCATGGAATATCCCTTTGGTCAATTCAGGTCAGCTGTCCTGGCTGTGTCCCCTCCCAACTCCTTACCCACCCACAGCCTAGTAGCTTGGGGGGGGGGGGGGGGGGGCGGGGGGGGGGGGGGCGGGGGGGCGGGAAGGCAGAGTGGGAAAGAAAGGAAGCCTTGATGCTATGGAAGTACTGCTCAACACACCAGTGTTTTGGCTATTGCTATCAACACTGTTTTAGCCACAAATATGAAGCACAGCACCATAGGGGCTGCTGTGAAGAAAGTTAACTCCATCCCAGCCAGACCCAGTACAACCCAATTAATAAAAAGGGTATTTACACTTTTGAGAATACACAAAGATCACAATGTCAACAAAATATTAGAGTTACTGCATAAAGAACTAAGAGATTTAAGTGTTTTAATATAAAACAACTGGACAGTAGTAGCAGATTCAATGCTTCAGATAATGCCCACTACTTCAATAATGAATTAATCTTGCCATGTTTCCTGTGTCACATAGGAAGTCTCAAGAATATCTGCAAATCTTAACTCAGAGGAAGTTATTCTTATAAATGACAAACTCATGCTGAATGTATGAATGTAACCATTTTAAATTTGTTAGAGATGTGAAGAGGTTATATAAAATGTTTTTATATATGAAATTTAGTAAGTTTTAAAATTGATATGCAGAAGGTGCACAGTACCACTATGCCTTTAACATTAAAAAGTAGCATACATAACTCCATCAATAAGCTATATATATACACACACATTCCATACAGTATGAAAAATACTTTTTTTTTCTTCATTTCCTGCTTTTAAAGAACAGCAAAGATGTATCAGTTCTCAATTTAGTTCTCTAATTCGATACACATCTTCAAAAATTTAGTCTGGTTAAGATGCATCAATAACAAATGAGTAATGAGTTAGTCATACACTCTCAAAACTTTGGTCACCACTTCGGTTTGGAAATTTGTCTAGTGCCTACTCAGTCAGCATACTGTTAAAGGACAGGGCTTAGTAACATTTTGGAGGCCATGTACTTTTTTTAGTAACACAATTTTCTTTTCATACAATTTGATCAGGGTGGACAGTTTTTATACAAATTAACTCAGGATCTGAATCAGTTGATTAGCTCTATGTCCTATTTAGTTTAGGCAAACAGATCAGGTTAAGGCTTATCAAAATAACTTGTGCTACTGCAGCTTCAGGTTAAACTCTCCAGCAAAACACATCCATTTAAGAAATCTATTAGTATAGTCACTCTTTAGTTGAGAGGATAAAATAATTATGGGAAGCATGTAATATTACCCTGTAATCATAAGTAAATGTAATTTACTGGTATAATTTCACAGATCAAGTCAAAATGATATTTCAGTTGCTCTGTCTTGTGAAATTTTACCTAGAAGATTACATTAGTTGGAATTAGATCTATTTTTTCCTTCTGTTTTGCTTCAGTAAGTGATGTTTTCAGTAAGAATGTAGATGAGCCCCTCACATAAGCATTATCAGTATGAGAAAGTAAAAGCAGAACAATTTGGTTCATAGTTTTAGACTTTTTAAAAATTAATTCCAACTACTACTACATCATGACAGCAGTACTGAATCATCTGAACCTGAAATATAATCAAAATCTGAACATGCCACATAAGTCATTCTTTCTCTATACATTCTTTGAACACCAAGACAAGGTAAAATGCTTCAGAATGTGAAAATCAGGACCAGCCATCACTGATCATTTCTTGTGAGACAAGTGTATGGGTCTGGCTGGGATGGAATTAATTTTTGTCATAGCAGTCCCTATGTTTTGTATTTGTGACTAAAACAGTGTTAGTAACACACCCATGTTTTGACTATTGCTGAGTAGTACTTGCACAGTCAAGGCTTTCTGTTTCTCACTCTGCTCCCACCAGCAAGTAGGCTAGGGGTGGGCAAGAAGTTGGGAGGGGATACAACCAGGACAGCTGACCCCAACTGACTGAAGGGATATTCCATGCCATATAATATCATGTTCAGCAATAAAAATGGAGGGGGGGGGGGGGTTGGGTAGGTAGCCATTTGCTCAGAGACTGGCTGAGCATTGACCTACTTGTGGAAGTGGTGAGTGATTGCCTTTGCATCACTTGTTTTGGTTTGTTTCCGGCTGCCCGCCCGCCCCCCCCCCCCCCCTTTCCTTCACTTACTAAGCTATCTTTATTTCAATCCACAAGTTCTCTCCCTCATCCCACCTGGGGGGGTGGGGTGGGGGGGTGGTGGTGGTAGAGTGAGTGGTGTGTTCAGCTGCCTACCAAGGTTAACCCACAACAGATAAGTTTTTAAGCTTAAAATTGGGGGGGGAGGCACCTGCTTAAAGAAAGATCTCTGCACCTTAGATATTCCCCCCCCCCCAATATGACTGTGTGGGGAAATAATCTTATTAAAATGCATGAGGAAATATAATTTTACTACTTACAGTTCAATGTCAACTACACCTTTCAAGTGGCCCTGCTTTACAGAGACACAAACCTACAAAATGAATCATAGAAATTACTGCAAAATAACAGTTACTTTAAAGCCTCTTACAAAAATATGTATTTGTGGAATACGGTTTCTGTAATGGTATATTTTTATTGAAAAT
The DNA here is from genome assembly GCF_018139145.2 of Gymnogyps californianus. NCBI lineage: Eukaryota > Metazoa > Chordata > Aves > Accipitriformes > Cathartidae > Gymnogyps > Gymnogyps californianus. The sequence goes on along the minus strand of NW_026114468.1, from coordinate 18,157 downwards.
TGACAGTTAAAAATTAAAAATTTATTTTGAATTTCTATTAACAATAACTAAAGGAAGACACTATTAACTTCTTCATTAACTAGCAGTATTAGAACTTCCTCTACACATTAACAATTTCTGATCAATTTCAACCTCAAAAAGTGAACAAATTATAATCAGATCCACAGAGATGAAGGAGTTTCCATGAATTCAGGAAACAGAGGCAATACAAATGAAAAATGTCCAAATGTTAACTCTAATAGTATAAAATATGAGACCAATAAATAATACTAACATACAGTACTGCCATGCAGACAATTTCCATATTTACATTTGCTCAAGGCTGAGCTGTAACTGGAGAATATACAAGATCATTTAAGTACCCAGATTTAGTGTTTCAAAGTTCTACTGAAACTTAGTCCATCTAACCAAAATATCCAACAAAGCAAGAGGAAAAACTAAAACGTCTGACAATGCAAACAAGCTTCCTACTACTATGCCAGCACATTATCTCTTGTGAGTAAAAATGATAGTCCCATTGAAGATAATAAGAACACTTATCCCCAAATCATCCAACTTGCATTTAAATCAAAGTTTAATGGCTCCAGGTTTTAGATAAATTCTCAGACACATCAATGATGTTATTTCTATAGATCTTATAGATTTGGAAATTAATGGTAGACTTAATTCTAATTTTTCCTTAAATTTAGTTGGCATTCTTATTTGAATGTTATTTATGTAATAGGAGGCATTTTCTTACCCCACTATGGAAGCCTGGAAATCTTCCAACGTAACACCTAGTCTAGTAAGGTTCTAGGAGAATTCACGTGTTTCCATCTTACAATTCAGCCATTTAACAAACAGTTAAATAAACCCATCCCTTTGGTAAAGGCCTTTGTCTCTGGACCAGGGTTATTCTATAATTCAAACACCTTACTTTTTATTAAAAAAAATAAAAATAAAATAAATAAAAAAAAAAAAATCAGTGAAGACAGTCTTTAGTTCCCCTCTTATGGGCTGAGCCCTCAAAAAAACTCAGATTAAACATCAAAATTTTACAGAACTTTGTATTCACCATCAGCTTACACAATAAAAGGTTTTCCAGTCAATCCCAGGCAGATAGCACAAACAATGCTCAACTTTGCTGTTCCACTAACACCTACAATCATCTTCAATTTGGATCCTGGATGTACTCCAGAGATGTCATATGTTCTGGAAAGCACAATAATTTTATTTTCTAATGTAACATTGTTTATAAGGCTAAAAAAAAAATCACTTGCTTAAAGCCACCTTACAATTATATTTACATATTACAGATATAATTTTATCAAATCTAGACTCAACCCTCAAATATTATTTTATAAGAAATCCTCAGAGTGAAAACTAACACTACATTAAAACAATGTGGAATAAAATCCTACTTGCCATGTTATTTACAACAACTTTCTTCACAACAAGATTATAAAGAATGAAATGTTAAATCCAGACAATTTCTAGTGACTTAACTAGGACTTCATATTATTTTACAGCTTTAAAAAAGGGAGTTCAGCTAAGTCTGTTATATTTGATTCCAGTTGACTCCTACATTGCACTCACAGAAGGAGATTCCACTCAAATCCAATCCATATGACGCATATGGGTCTCAAGTGCTGCAAGAAGTCTGTGGGTTCCGTGGTATTCCCTATTCATAGGCTGGATATTGTGCAGTACCTTTTTCTAGTTGCAAGAGCTTAAAGCATTAGCCTATTATCAGTAAGGTTGGGGTTTTTTTGTTTGTTTGGGGTTTTTTTTACATTTTACTTATATTAGACATTATCTTTCATTGGGTGCATGCAGCAGGCCTAGTGCAATAGGAACTACAGGAAAAGACCAAGCACTAGCATACAAATTCAAGACAAACTAAATAACATTAGCATGATTACTAACACCCCCACATTTATAATGAACTTCACCATTTGCTGTTCTGCTCCCACACTATACCAGACACAGAAACTGAAGCACTAACACCAAAAAAGAAACAAGAGACAGTAAGTGATAAAATAGTAACATATCTTAAGTACTTCTAAAAGAGAAGGCAGCAGTTAAATCCTTAATGCACCTTAGTGGAAGAAAGATTCACATAGGCTCTGCTGGAGAACACACCTGTCAGAGAAGAAGTGCTGCACAAAGAACCTATAGGATCCCTATAGGACACAGCAGGTCCCCTCCTCCTACTGAGGATAGGTTCAGCATTTTAAAAAAAAAAAAAAAAAAAAGTTTTACACAGCTTTTTCCTCCAGCCCTGGCTCATCTTGAGATCCAAGACCTTATTAAGGCCCTCCATTAACTGAGGGATGCTCCACTCATTACACCATAGTTGGTAACAGCTGCAGCAAGTACTTCCCTGTCTTGCAAACCTGGTGCTTGAGGTTTAGCTCTTCTGACTTAACAGCCAGTTCCCGAACCTTGCATCCACTTTAAAACGGAGGGTTAGGGGAGGAAACCTAGAGCACTCATGCTAGCCAGCGACCTCTGGCCCGACTCCAACAGGGAGACTGCATAACAATGCTCAAAGGCATCCCACGGCCAACGCCAACCACTCAGCCATCATCACCTGAAGTAACAAAGCACCTGCCACTTACTCACTGAAAATTCTCCATGAAGATCCTTATTATGGAGCTCTCGACGAAACGGGTGCTCAGTAGCCTTTGCTATCTGCTAAGTGCTGCTCCTACTGAGCTGACAAGCGCCCAGATTCCATTTGCCTGCCGCTGCCATCTTCACACCCAACCTCCTCCCCACGGCATGCATCTGTAAAGGAACCCACTTACGCTTACACACCCACCCATTCCACTTCCCCTCCCCTCCCATAGACAGGCAAGAAAACAGAGACAGGGCATTCGTCCTGTAGTGAAAGACACATGCATTGGCTGAAGGGGCGTGACCAAGCTACGGTGAAGCTGGTCATTGGCTCGCAGAGTGCCACGCTGGTGTCTATTGGCTGGAGGAAAGTCAAGGCGGTAAAGAGGAGTTTCTTTAGAAGAGAGGCGGAGGGGGTTTTTTTTGCGTTTCAGAAAACAAGATGGCTAGTGGTGCTAAGCTGCTTGCGTGCTTCTCCTAATTGTAACGGGAGTTGCCCATTCAGGACAGGCTCAGGCAGCCGCCTGGCCTAGCAGACATAAAGCGCGGCCGGCAGAAGAAATCCCTTTCCGCCTTACGAGACTACATTTCCGGTGGGCACTGCGACAGGAGGACTATGCTTCCCAGCGTGCATTACAGAGGGGACGCAATGCATGTTGGGACCGGCGCGCTGTATTGAATGGAAGTGCCTCTGGTTGTGGTGTTGGGTTATAATATGGCGTTATTTGGGTGTGTTTTTCTGCTCTGGTCTTGTGTGCGGGAAGAGGCGGTCTCTGAGGTGGCCCCTCAACAGCTGCCTCTCAGAAGAGGTGTGAGTGGTATCGGGGTCTGCTGTTAGGTTGCTGAAGCGTGGGAGGCAGATGGAGGAGGTGAGGTGGCAATAAGGGCCCCGGTTCTTCTCAGCAGCCTTTGCTCAGAGGAGTGGGATGAGGCTTGGCAGGCCTCAGGACTGTTGGTACCGCCATGCTAATCGAGGTATCCTTAGCTGTCATTAAGTGCTACTGCTAATTGCCTTTTCCAGGCTCCTAATAAACATAATGTATTGCAGGAGGGTGATGTTAGTGGCTTTCCCATGAGATGGCAGCATGACCAAACAGTTGGGGCACGGGCAGCGTGTTCAGTTCTGGGCATTGTTGCCGTGAAAGGCTGAAATCAAAGACTCAATAGTCTAGGGACTATTAAGCAGGTATTCTTTATTGCAGCGCTGGACACACAGGGGATATCTCCTCCTATTGTGTGTGTCCGGTCAGGTTAATTGCATAGTTTATATACAAGCTTATACATACGTATTCATCAGATTTCCAGGAACTCATTATACATATTCACCAGATTTCCAGGAACTCATTATCGTATGCAAATGTCTCTTGCGCATGTCTGTTTATGTCTCCGGGTGGTCGTCAGGGGTCTCTGGATGAAGGAGATACTCTTCCTCACTGTGTCCGCTGGCTGACCTCTGCTTTTGCGCATACTCAGTTCTGGGATCATGTATATCATGTCCTTCAAGGGTAGTCTGTTTTGGTTGAGGCGCTTGTTTTGAAATTTCTTTATCTTTATGGTTTTGCGCAACTGTTTTCGCTAAGGTCAAACTGTCCTAGTGACATTATTTAGGAGCCTCTTATCTTAGAGCCTTCCTGACTTCCCCAAAACAGTAAAAATCCAATTTGGTCCAGTTACAACAATTCTAGTAAGTGGAAAATTCCACATTTACAGGCATCAGCATGCAGCAGCCACTCTGAAGTCAGTTCTTCTGGAGTGGGTGTCTTATAAATACCCTCACCCCTTAATAGGGAAAGGCTTAGGTTCCGGTCAAGTGAAGTCCTCTTGTTTCTAGACTGCAGCATTTGTCTGGGTTTGTTTAATTTTTGATAAAATAATGGAAAAAATATTTTTTACATGTGTTACTTAAGAGATCTGGAAGTCCACAGGAAGGATAGATGTCCTTTTGAAAAGATCCTAGAGATCTGTGAGATTTTTGGCACCTGGACTACAGGATTCCCACCAGTGTCACTGAGACACTGAGCATTAAGCTACATTTGTAGCAATCAAATGCAAGCCCTTTACTGTTTGGGATGCTATAGTTGGTTTTGAAGGTTTCTTTTTTATAGATGTACTATACTGGGCTCAAAGCAATTACTTGTGGGTTCTCTCATATTTACAGCTTTTGAAGACATTTTCAGACAATAAACATGCCTAGTACAACACAGTCTCAGAACTGTTCTTTGCCCTGCTGTGGTCCCTTTACTATTCCAGCAGCAGGAGAGGAACAAATAATAAAAATGGATCCAGGGCAGAAATTAGTTGCATGGGGAGTTTCCATGGGCAGAGCTAATAGAATGTTTTTTTTTACCTCACCATAGAATTGAGGTTTGCCAGTAGAGGAATCTTAATGCATTTGTTCTTGTTTTTCAGATGTTTTGCAGCCCTTCTTTCACTAGTCTGGCAATTTGCCTATTCTGTAGACTGAAATTCAGCAGGTGTGGAACTAATTTAAAGTCATCTTTCAAATTCTCCTTCCATTCTTTAATTCCTGCAGAGGCAGAATCAGACAGAAAGGTGCTGTTGTTTCCTGATGAAGGAAGAACTTGGGCTTTTTATTTGCAGTCAGGATAGCACTTCATACTCTAGGGATAAATATTACCCTCAGTGATACCAACAAAATCATCATATCAGCGAGGTCTCTAAAGAATAACTGAGAGCAGAATAAAGTAATTGATTATGTTCTCATTCATATCAGTCTAAATCTGATTACTTTGATGGAATGAAGCAGAGTTGCATAATAGTGTTGCTGATATGAGTCCAATAGTTAGACTTTGTGCTTGATTTCATTTATAGAAAAGTCCCATCAGAAGTATGCAGAATCACCAGCCCTGGTGACTTTAACCAGTTCACGTTCAATTCTTTTCCACTGTAGTGGTTCTGACCAGAAGAAAATTGTGCATTGAGGAGTTTGTGATCCACAGTACAGTTAACGTGAGTGGACCCAGGCCTATGCTGCATACACAGTGTGACCTTCAGGCCTGTGTTGTGCTGCATTAAATTCCTGGATACAGGATAAACTTAGCCAACTCATTGTAACAGAGGAGCCTGCAGGCAGCTCCCACTTAGTATGGGTGACTAAGCGACCTGTGTGTCCTGCCTTTATCGAAAGGTGTAGCAAAAAGTTCTCATGCAAACATTGCTTCTGTTTGACAGGAGAAATGATGAATAGAGTTGCTTTCTTGTAAGAAAAATGCTATAATAGCTTGAATGACCAAAATAGGGGAACCTCTTCTACTGATGGAGGTCTGCATGGTGTGCTATGCATGGGTTGGAGTCCTGTTTGATGCTACACCGCTCGGGGTTCCCAGCATCTAAAGGGATATAAGATTATCTATACTGTTGTCTCCTTATAGTGTTAGCTCTAATAAATAGCGTTGTTAATGATGCCTTACAGAGTCTGAGTGCCTTTCTTACTGGGATCATCATGGACCAGCACCTCCCGATGCAAAACATCTGCTTACATAATTTGATCTTGTATCGGGTGTACGTGGCAAGGTTTGGAGGGGCAGGTGGGTGGGCTGCAGGGGTGGCCTCTGTGGGAAGAGTTCAGGGGCTGCCCTGTGCTGGACACAGCTAGTTCCAGCTGGCTTGGCAGCAGACCCACTGCAGGACAAAGCTGAGCCAATCAGCAAAGTTTGTGGCACCTCTGTGAAAACATATTTAAGAAAGAACAGAAAATGCCAAACAGGCAGAGGATGAGGGAACAAAAAGTGAGAAATAGCAGAGGGAACACCAAGGTTGTCATTGGAGGAGGTGCCCCATGGTGGAGCAGATATTCCCTGCAGCCCATGGAGGACCCACGCCAGAGCAGATAGATATTTCCTGATCGAACTGTGGCCCATGGAGAACCCACACCGGGGCAGATTTTTCTGGACAGGAACTGCAGCCTGTGGAGATTCCACACTGGAGGAGGTAAAATGTGAGAAGGAAGGAGCAGCAGAGAGAAACCGCTATGTGCGGACCATAACCCCACCATCCCCCCTGTCCCGCACCACTCAGGGGGTGAGGGGGGTGGTGGTAGAGAAGTTTGGAGTGAAGCTGAGCCTGGGAAAGGAGGGAGGCAAGGTGTTGTTTTAACGTTTGTCTTTTTGTTTCTCACTACCCAAATCTATTTTAATTGGCAATAAGTTAAATTAATTTTCCCTAAGTTGAGTCTGTTTTGCCCACAACAGTAATTGGTAAACAATCTCCCTGTCTTTATCTCGACCCACAAGTTTTCTTATCCTATTCCCCTCCCTCCCCATCCTGTTGAGAAGGGTGAGAGAGCAGCTGGGTGGGTGTTTGGCTGTTAGCCAAGGCTAACCCATCACAGATCTGAATGTTGATACCAAAACATAAACTGTCTAGAACAACTGTGAAACTGTATTAACTCTTATGAAACAGTCCATTGTTACTGGTTGTTTTCATTTTCAGAATGTAATAGTAAGAATGATGTGTTGGTAATCAGCTGCCACCAGAACTGTAGGTAGTTAAGATAGGCAGTTAAGATGTCAGTTCCTTTTGTCTCTTCCTCAATCACTAGGAAATAATACCCTGTGCTTCAATCTGTGTGATCTAATAAGCAAACATGTATGTTGTTGTGCTGGTTTTGGCTGGGACAGAGTTAATTTTCTTCATAGTAGCTAGTATGGGGCTATGTTTTGGATTTGTGCTGGAAACAGTGTTGATAACACAGGGATGTTTTAGTTATTGCTGAGCAGTGCTTACACAGAGTCAAGGCCTTTTCTGCTTCTCACACCACCCCACCAGCGAGGAGGCTGGGGGTGCACAAGAAGTTGGGAGGGGATACAGCTGGGACAGCTGACCCCAACTAACCAAAGGGATATTCCATACCATATGATGTCATGCTCAGCATATAAAGCTGGGGGAAGAAGAAGGAAGGGGGGGGACATTTGGAGTCATGGCATTTGTCTTCCCAAGCCCAAGTAACTGTTACGCGTGATGGAGCCCTGCTTTCCTGGAGATGGCTGAACACCTGCCTGCCAATGGGAAGTAGTGAATGAATTCCTTGTTTTGCTTTGCTTGCACATGCAGCTTTTGCTTTACCTATTAAACTGTCTTTATCTCAACCCATGAGTTTTCTCACTTTTACCCTTCTGATTCTCTCCCCCATCCCACTGGGTGGGGAGAGTGAGCGAGCAGCTGTGTGGTGCTTAGTTGCCAGCTGGGGTTAAACCACGACAGTTGTTATGCAATTTATTTACTTGAACAACCTCTTTAATTGGTTGTGTCACCAAAATAATAAAAGATTATTAGAGATGCAAGAGGCTACATCTTCAGCGTTTGTCTCAAATGCTCTGTACAGCTCAATACAACAGGTTTTGGTTGGGGGAATTCTAAACTATAGTAGAATAATCTGAAGTCTGATATAATGTGTCCCAGGTGCCGGTGGTCCAAAAAGCCCATATATACTTTGTGCTGAAAGGAGCAAAAGCTATTTCCATTTTTCAGGGCTTACATCTTGCAGAAGCAGCTTGGATATGGTGGCTGTAAGAATCATTTGTATGGCTCAAAACAGAAACTTCCTGTATCAGATGAGATTGACTTTGGGCTGCTCTGTGCTAGCTGTCTTAGATGATGTGACCCATGCGTTTCATTTTTCTTAGCTTGAATTCAGTATTTTGAATAGTGTTACATTAGGTTCAGTGGTTTCTTGTTATGCCAATAACTAAAGCAGAAAAATAAGATAATTTTTGAAGTTACATTTTATTAGGAAGTTAGAATAATTTAAAAACAAAACCTTACATAAAACCACATAAATTCTTTAAAAAAACAAGAAGTTGTGTGAATTCAGTTTCTTATTAACATAAATGCAAAGCATTTGTGGTTGGATAAAGTATAAGAATCTGATTTATTTAAAAGACAAGATCTGTATGCCAGAAAACGTATGGCTTCAAATGTATGCAAACCCATTTCATATAGTTCAAAATGGCAGTGGCTTACATTGAATTATACTGGAACACTAGAAGCGATTTGGTTATTGGCAAAGATGACAAATATATTCATTACAGTAAAAGAACACAAAAAATTGTCAGCAAAATGTTAGAGTTTCCCAGAGAGATTAGTCATCATGAATAATTGCTCTTAACCTGTAGGTTATTACCAACAGCTAATACTTTTTTCTTTATTATTTCAAAATATTTATAACTTCATTTAAAAAAATCTGTTCTGTACCAAATGCAAAGCATTCACTGAATGCAGATTTCAGATAACACAATATTGAATTTTAATTGTGCACCTTTACTTTCCTCTTCTATCTATATGCCAGAAAGATTTAAAAAAAGAAAAAGTGTTAAATCTGTGCAAAATGAGATGTCTTTATATGAAACCTGATACCTCATGCAAAAGGGGGGGAGGAAGTCTAAGAAGCCCTGAGTCAACAGCTTCATTGCAAAGGTGAGGAACATGAGTGCTCTGAGTTCTTTCTATACATTGGTGAACATTCAAATCAGTCCAGTATTTGCTTAAAACATTTTAAAATAAGCAGTTTGCAGTACCTTCTATGTACTTCATTCCTTTCAGCAGAATGTGTTTAATACTCAGTTTCATTTAAGTTGTCAGGATAGCCTGATGAGAAATGGATTTCTTCCATTTCTAGAATATGAGAGAGGAAATACTGTAATTATTTGCATTTTTTATCACTTTACATTAAAAAATGCAGTTACTGTAAGAGTATGTGGAAGGAGTGTCTGCTCCTTTAAGGGTATCTGGTCAAGGACCATTTTAATGCAAAAAGGGATAATAAGAAAAGGAGGAAGCCATAAACAAGAACATACAGGGACACAAACCTGACCAACCAATGATAAAGGAGGCAGTGATAAGAACCACACCTGGTCAGTCACACTAATTGATGAGGGCATGAGTGAGCGTGAGAATGTTTATTCCAGCAAGGTTATCTGATCAGGGTTGGGAATCTAAGGGAAAAAGGGGAAACTAGAAATAAAAATATACAGAGACACAGACCTGACAAAACAAACACGGAGACAAAGACAAGAAACAAACCTCGCCAGTCACACTAATTGATGGGCTATCAAGAAACTATAGATGCCACTTCCAGGAAGACCAACTTTAACTTTGCAAGTGATGAGATTGTAAACCAGGGGAGATCAGGGACACTGGACTGGGAGGGGTGAGGGAATCTATAGAACTATTTAAACCCATGAAGGGTTCCCCGTGCAGGGAAAGGGGGAGCAGAACAAAGACGGGGTAGACAGAAAAAGGTATAAAAGGAGCTGGTCAGTATGCTTGTCTGTCTGAGCCCTGTGCCTGATGACTGCAGTCTGTCTGATCTTCTTATATCTTCTCATTAAATCTTTTCTTAACTATCTCTCTGTGTAATCTCGCTCTTGATCATGTGTGTATGTGTGCTGCAAGGACTAAGCGCCAGCTACTGGTGAGACTTGTATATGAGTGAAATTTGGTGCCAGCTACGGGTGAGACTTGTATATGAGTGAAATTTGGTGCCAGCTACTGGGCACCCCTGGCCTGCAGTGTCAGCTACTGGAGTGAATAGTGGTCTCTGCCTGTAGCCACTGGGGCGAGTATGGTGTGTGTCCCGAAAAAACAGCTACTGGAGAGGACTGACGTGACTGAGGGGCTCAGTGCTGGCAGCTGGAGCAAGACCACGGGTCACAGCCCATGTGCCTGGTGCCAGCGTTTGGCAAAGGCTGAGTGTCTGTATCTTCCCCAAACCTGGTGTGCATGGGGGGGGGGTGTGTGTGCGCATACGTGTGTATTCGCTAGCAAACTTCAAGCTGGACTAGCCAGTGAGTAGGAGGGCCTTGGGTCCAGGCTGGGGTATGAGGTGGGCAAGGGTCTGTGCTGGTATGCCCAGGGGGACTTGTGAATGTGGAGTGCACATGGGACAAGTGTGTGAGTGAGTGTGTGTTTGCTAGCAAGCATCAAGCTGGACTAGCCGGCGAGTAAGGGACTCGTGAAGCAGATAAGAGGGATCCGGGCAGGTGTATGGGGTGGACAGAGGGGGTGTGCTGGCACTCAAGGGATCCGCGAATGTGCATGTGCTTGTGAATCTAGAGAGTGTTGTGTGTGTGCCTTCACTAGTGACCTTCTATCTCTACCAGCCAAAGAGGAGGAAGGGGACTTGGCTGTCTATACTTATGTTTTACATGAGTCCTATATGTAGGTGCTGTTGAAGGCAGTGCCTTGTCTGTGGCAGTCTGTGTAACTGGCCGTGTCAGTGTCCTCTGTGTGTGTGTGTGTGTCTGTCTCTGGGATGCGTGCTCGGTTTTGCTACTAGTTGAACCTGCAAACAGGAAAACAGCAGCCACGTCCCTCAGCCTGGGCAGAGACCCTAGGGCACCGGGGCACCAGACTGGGCTCCAGCAGCCTGGCGGGAGGAGTCCTGGGCTGTAGCTCCTGGAGGAGGCAGCCACTCTTAACATCCTTTAACAATTACCATGTTGGATTTTAAATGAGATGGCCATACAGCTTTTAAGAAGTGCCATAAGATCTTAACTAGTCCAAATTTGTCAGGACTTTCTCATGTTTCACATCTTTTTTAAAAAAAAAAAAAAAAATTCTCCTGCAATAACCCAGTAGTATGATACTAAAATCACACCCATTCTAGTGGGGATTCAAGGGAAGAAATATTGCCTATATAATTACAAAAAACACTGTGTGAATTACTAGGGGTCTCCTAAGAAAAGCAAAGTAAGTTTATGCTTACCTAAACAGGATCCTGCCTGGAACAGAATATTGTCAATAACAGTGTCACTTCTTATTGACACTTTATGAATTGCTTCAAAAATAATCTGTAAAGGATAAAGCATAGCTTTTTTTATGAATCCTATACCTAGGAAGGAGGACTGGGGGAAAAAAAAAAGAAAATACCAATGCATTCTATTCAAGGATCTAGTGTGTCCTGAAAGCCTACTTCACTGAAAGAAACTTCTATATTCTGTCAGCAGACTGATTTTCCTTGGTCAGAGAATTTGGGGACGTATGATGCTGAAGGAAGCAGGTTTGTTCTCACAGTTTGATATATAATTGCTGTGTTTTATAAACCACTGATCAATTTATGAGTTTAGTAATATAACATTTCTATCTTGCTTTTCAGCCCAAATGTGTTGCCATGCTAGATTATGCAAGCAAAGCTTCAGGGGGGGAAAAAAGTATTACAATATTATGCTGTGCTCTTGCTAATGAAGCTAAACTTGCTTTTCAATAAAAGTTAACTTTTTCTAATTAATTTTTGGACTCTTAAGGCAAAATGAAAAAATAAGTACATCTTTGATTAGTGATCAGTACAGTTTTGAGTCCAGAGCTGCTTCAGTCAACAGCAATTTTGGCTTTCTCTTTGACGGAAACAAAAGCAGGCTTTGTCTCTGGCAATGTTGAAATCAAAGGCAGAGCTCCAGAATGCATCATCCCTTGCCTTTGGTGCCACCTCAGAAAGCCCATTCTGCAAGAAACAGGAGTTTTATTACAGCTTAGTGAGTATCTCAAATCTAGACAAGGCTTTAGACAGCTGAAGGAAAAGAAAAATGCATGCATGATGTAAATAAAAACTACTGCTACTGAAGTGATGGGAAACAGCATTTAAGTAATTTTAAAAAATTAATTTTGAGTTAATTAATGAACTATTTTCATACTTGAACCCACTGTCTTTAATAATTCCTTCCCTACCTTCACTTTTAAGAAATTATTCATTACTTAAGCTTGTTCAGATGTCTGTTCAATCCTATCTACATTTTGCTTTTCTTATACAAACCCCAAACTTGGATTCTAGCATATAGTTCAGTTTAATCTTTCCTTTTGACTGTTTTTTGTTTGTTTTTTCTTACCTGGTAGCTTCTATCACTTTCATATTTTATCAGTCCCCTTAGCCGTGAGATGCTTTGTTCCCCTGTCCTCCTCCATAAAGGAATCTCTTCATCATCACCTTCCTTTTTTAGATGAAGACTTAATAATCCTTTCCCAGCTCCATACATGTGATTGATAGAAAAACGTCAAGCACAGTTTTCCAGAGGTCCCTCTTAATGATCTTGAAATTAGGTATGCTCTCTGTCTATAGACCATGTCAGATGCCTCTATATGCATGTACTATGCTTAATATATATACAATCAAATATTAGTAAAGTAGAAGAATTCTTTCTCTCAACATAATCATGTAAAAACCAATGTATGAAACTATTGATTAAGTTTATTATATAGATTAAGATAATAAAGATTATTATATATGTTAAATGAATGCTCTACAGAGGGATCTGGACAGGCTGGATCAATGGGCTGAAGCCAATTGTATGAGATTCAACAAGGCTAAGTGCCAGGTCCTGCACTTGGGTCACAACAACCCCATGCAATGTTACAGGCTTGGGGAAGAGTGGCTGGAAAGATGCCTGGCAGAAAAGGACCCAGGGGTGTTGGTCGACCGCCAGATGAATATGAGCCGGCAGTGTGCCCAGGTGGCCAAGAAGGCCAATAGCATCCTGGCTTGTATCAGAAATAGTGTGGCCAGCAGGACTAGGGAAGTGATTGTCCCCCTGTACTCGGCACTGGTGAGGCCGCACCTCGAATGCTGTGTTCAGTTTTGGGCCCCTCACTACAAGAAAGGCATTGAGGTGCTGGAGAGTGTCCCAAGAAGAGCAATGAAGCTGGTGAAGGGTCTAGAACACAAGTCCTATGAGGAGCAGCTGAGGGAACTGGGGTTGTTTAGTCTGGAGAAAAGGAGGCTGAGGGGAGACCTCATTGCTCTCTACAACTACCTGAAAGGAGGTTGTAGCGAGGTGGGTGTCGGTCTCTTTTCCAAGTAACAAGTGATAGGATGAGAGGAAATGGCCTCAAGTTGTGCTGGTGTGGTGGGTTGACCCTGGCTGGATGCCAGGTGCCCACCAAAGCCGCTCTATCACTCCCCCTCCTCAGCTGGACAGGGGAGAGAAAATATAATGAAAGGCTCCTTGGTCGAGATAAGGACAGGGAGATCACTCAGCAATTACCATCATGGGCAAAACAGACTCGACTTGGGGAAAAACTAGTTTAATTTATTACTAGTCAAAAACGGAGCAGGATAATGAGAAATAAAACCAAATCTTAAAACACCTTCCCCCACCCCTCCCTTCTTCCCAGGCTTAACTTTACTCCTGATTTTCTCTACCTCCTCCCCCCCGAGCGGCACAGGGGGACAGGGAATGGGGGTTTGGGTCAGTTCATCACATGTTGTCTCTGCCACTCCTTCCTCCTCAGGGGGAGGAGGACTCACACTCTTCCCCTGCTCCAGCGTGGGGTCCCTCCCACGGGAGACAGTCCTCCATGAACTTCTCCAACATGAGTCCTTCCCATGGGCTACAGTTCTTCACAAACTGCTCCAGCATGGGTCCCATCCACGGGGTGCAGTCCTTCAGGAACAGACTGCTCCAGCATGGGTCCCCCGTGGGGTCACAAGTCCTGCCAGCAAACCTGCTTCAGCGTGGGCTCCTCTCTCCATGGGTCCACGGGTCCACGGGTCCACAGGTCCTGCCAGGATCCTGCTCCAGCGCGGGCTTCCCATGGGGTCACAGCCTCCTTTGGGCATCCACCTGCTCCACCGTGGACCTCCATGGGCTGCAGGGGGACAGCCTGCCTCACCATGGTCTTCACCATGGGCTGCAGGGGAATCTCTGCTCTGGCGCCTGGAGCACCTCCTCCCCCTCCTTCTTCACTGACCTTGGTGTCTGCGGAGTTGTTCCTCTCACATCTTCTCACTCCCCTCTCTCTGGCTGCAACTGCAACTCCCCTGTAACTTCTTTTCCCCTTCTTAAATATGTTATCACAGAGGTGCTACCACTGTTGCTGATTGGCTCGGCCTTGGCCAGCGGCCGGTCCGTCCTGGAACCTGCTGGCATTGGCTCTATCGGACATAGGGGAAGCTTCTAGCAGCTTCTCACAGAAGCCACCCCTGTACCCCACCCGCTACTAAAACCTTGCCACGCAAACCCAATACAGCTGGGGAGGTTTAGATTGGATATTAGGAAAAATTTCTTCACCGAAAGGGTTGTCAAGCATTGGAACAGGCTGCCCAGGGAGGTGGTTGAGTCACCATCCCTGGAGATATTTAAAAGATGTGTAGACGGGGCGCTTAGGGACATGGTTTAGTGGTGGACTTGGCAGTGTTAGGTTTATGGTTGGACTCGATGGTCTTAAGGGTCTTTTCCAACCTAAATGATTCTATGATTCTATAAGAAAACTTAAAAACCTGTTTATATCAGCTGAAACAGACATAGCAACAGAAAGCAATTCAAAGTCAGAAAATAAATCATATTTGTTCTTCTTGAACTTAAAAAAAATTAGGAAAAATTCTCACATTTTTTTAAGGTTGGTTATCACACATCTAGTTGATGCAGAAGAACTGGACAATAGGTGTGACAAAGACTTACTGACAACATGTCATCTAGTTCACTCCCTAAATCTGACATTTTTTCTAATATTACATTTCTACCCCTTTTCCTTTTTTAAATGGAAAAGGAACAGGAATTTCACAGTTTCGTTAACTAAGAGAGTGGTCAAACACTGTAAAAGGTTGCCTAGATAGGTTGGGGAGTCTACATCAGTGGAGATATTCAAAACCCAAATGGACACAATCCTGGAAAACCCGCTCTAGCTGACCCTACTTGAGCAGGGGGGTTGGACTAGAGAATCTGAAGAGGTGGCATCCAACCTAAATGATTCTGTGATTCAATATTCCTTTTTGAAAATCACTCCACAGTACAAAGGTATCATTATTAAGAAAATGTTCTTGATATGTACGTAGCCTATGTTTTCCCTTTGCATAACTAAGCCAAAACAACTACATCTGGTCAGAATATGCTCAGATTTACAAGTAATGGAGCTGCTTCTCATTCTCATTTCAGAACACGTAAGAGGAGTTTCAAGCTTTAAAAATGTACTGATCCCTGAAGGCTATTCATATTTCTACCTAGAACCAGCACTGTTTAGAATTGAAAATGGAAGAACATAATTTCTTGGCATTAAAACATTTCCATCTGCATTCTCAATTCCATATGCAGGATTTTGTCTATACAGTCCCACATGCCATGAATGTAAACCTCTGTAAACACTTAATTTTCATGCCCTGCTCAGGATACAGCTACTACAGATATTTTACTAGGAGATAGGAAAGTGCCTGTCCTAGTTTCAGCTAGGACAGAGTTAATTTTCTTCCTAGTAGCTGGTATAGTGCTGTGTTTTGGATTTAGTAGGAAAAGAATGCTGATAACACACTGATGTTTTTAGTTGTTGCTAAGTAGTGTTTATACTAAAAGTCAAGGATTTTTCAGCTTCTCATGCCCAGCCAGCAGGAAGGCTGGAGGGGCACAAGAAGTTGGGAGGGGACACAGCCAGGACAGCTGACCCAAACTGGCCAAAGGAAAATTCCATACCATATGACATCGTGCCCAGTATATAAACTGGGGGGGAGCTGGCTGGGAGGGGTGGATCGCTGCTCGGGAACTAACTGGGCATCGGTCGGCGAGTGGTGAGCAATTGCATTGTGCATCACTTGCTTTGTATAGTCTAATTCTTTTAGTATTACTATTGTCATATTATTATTATCACTATCATTGTTTTTTCCTTCCTTTCTGTCCTATTAAACTGTCTTTATCTCAACCCATGAGGTTCTTTTTTTTTCCGACTCTCTCCCCATCCCACTGGGTGGGGGGGGGAGTGAGCGAACGGCTGCGTGGTGCTTAGTTGCCGGCTGGGGTTAAACCACAACAGCTATGAAGAAAATTAATTCCATACCAGTGAAACCCAGTACGCCCCTGTACTGGGAGCCTTGCAGAAGACATTGTATTCAAGGAGTTAGTGATCTTGAACAGGCCATGTCTGCTCTATTGGGCCTCATACATAGGGCTTGAGAAGCCCGTATGTTATTAATATAATCTGTAACTTATAAATCTTTGGGAAAGGTAAACTGAATGTGGATCAAGGGTGGAATGTAGTGATCCTGACTAGAAGACCATTTTACATCAAGGAGTTAGTGATTCACAATACAGTTAACCTGAGTAGGCGCAGGCCTGTGCTGTACTGTGCCACATGTACAGTGTGGCCTTCAGGATTTGTTGTGTTGCACAAATCCCTCCGCCACAGGATAAACTCAGACAGCTCCCACCTGGTACCAGCAATTATGGCACCTGTCTGGCCTTGCCTTTATCTAACAGTGCAGCAAGAAATTCTCATGTGAACATCCTTATGAATAGAATTGTTTCTTATAAGAAAATTATACTAATAGTTTGAATGACCAAAAAGGAGGTGCTTCTCTCCATGGACAGTATCTGCATAGCATGCCATGGAAAAATCCACTGGGCTCCGTCCAATGCTGCACTAATGCGGGGTTCCCAGCATCTGAAGGGACGTCAGACTTACTCGCTATCTATATTCCTCTTCTTATTCTGTCTAATGAAAACAGCTCTTTTATTAAGCCATTTGTTGTTGTGCCTTTCTTACTGAGATCCAGAAAGAACCCTGCACTTTCTCTCTCACCTCACCCCCCCGCCCCCCAGTACAGAATACCTCCCCTGTGCTCTCATCCTTAGAGATACTGATATGAGCAAACCATAAAGGTGGCCTGGCTAGAAGGGGAAAATTACTGAAAAGAAAGTGTCTGCTGAAAAATACCGACAGAGAAAATGCCTGCCAGCCTCGTTGCTGTTAGCCTGGGAACTAGGCCTTGGAACCAGAAACATGTTTGAAAAGTGCAGCTGGCCTCTTTGAAGTACAGCTGGGGTACCTAGAAACCAGAGACATCCTGAGATACCATTGATAAGCACTAAAACAAGGGACTGTAACAGCAACTTATCATCTGAAAAGGTGGAAACAATCTGGAAAAATAAAAACTGGTCTGAACGAGCAGAAACCATTATCATCTATTGGCTGTTCCAGGTGAAAAATAGAAATTAACAGCATCTATTGGCTGCTCAAAGTGGTGGTGTCCTACATTCCCTTATGTCTCTATGATATAAAAAGGACTTATGTTTTATCCAAAATGGAGCCTCTCTCTCTGAGAACTTCCCATGCTGCACGTACTTCTCCTTGCCTAAACAAGTTGAATTTCGCACAAACGTTCTATGAGATCTTGGACTCTCACTGGGGATTCCTGGCTGACTCAAACTCCGTGACATGGATCATCTTTGAAGTGAGACTCTGTTATCTTATTGGTCCCCCTCTGGGCCCACTTTTGGGGTCGGTTTGGTTTGTCCTCCCACCTCTGGGATGGTTGGGTCCCCTCTGGGATCAGTTTGTCCTCCTCTCTGGGATGGTTTCACCCTTTCTGAAATGTGTCTAATTCACTTGATACTGGTATTATATATCCATATAAGTAATCCATCATAAGTATATCTGCTGTTATATTGTTGATAAGTTTGCTTTACTAATGATAAGTTTGTAGTAACCTGTAATAGTATATACCTACTGATACCTTAGGTTATAAGCTTATTTTAATGCCAAAGACAAAGTAGAAAAGATGTTGGTTAGTATCAGAGAAGCGGTTGTAAAATGCCTGAAACAATGAAATGCTAGAAACAATGAG